>NC_047521.1:17098455-17398455 GCF_902827115.2 Pseudochaenichthys georgianus | reverse complement strand
CGTGTTTTATTTGTGATACGTTTTCTGTAACTTCCATATCAGATCTGGTTTGAATAAGGACAACACCAGTGTAAAGACTTGCTGCTTTTAAAGCTCGGTTTTAGTTTTGTGTCTTAGTACAAACTAAATGCTTGAGAATAAACTATATAGCAGCAGTACCAACAATAATTTGCCATAAGGGGCATTTTGAACTTGAAAAATATACCATTCAACCGTTAATAAAACTTCCATTTGAAAACTTTACTTGATATTACTTATTAATGATTATTCACAGTTTTCACAATAATTAAAAAATGTGTGTTTTAGTTGAAGAAGAAAGTTACACAAAGAATGTATTCAATTCTATTAAATGATTGCTTATGGTGGGAAATTCTGGTGTGTCCACTTGGATTTTTTTCTGAAAACGAAATATGAACACGTCATTTTGTCATTATTCTGACACTGTCCTTCAACCCAAAAATGACCCATTGCTGCTATTACACCATCAAACCCATGAAACATGAGTGACTAAGGGCTAATCCGCAAATGAATCCCATCTTGGTGTCCATAAAGCGGACATGGAAAAGCCTCCAACGCCACAAATCCACAAAGGGCTTGAGGAAGACATACTGTGCACAACAACTTCCAAATGAAAGACATCATTCATAAGTAGAGAAGAGGATCCGTTCGTTTACATCTTAAATCTGCACTCGGAGAAAAACTGCTGTCAATTGGGGGAGTCCTTTTAAAACTGGTTAAAAGTTATGAGACTTTGGTGTCATTGATGGGTTTGTTAAGCAATAAACCATAGAAAGAGTCAATCTGCCTTCACTTCTCAGTGTTTAATATGAACAAGCAAGCCAAGGCAACCTAAGACGATTTACAGTGTCTTACATCCAACTAATGTGTGTCTGTCATGTTGTCTACTTGCAGGAGTCACCAGAAACGAGGACAGGGGGCAAAAAACAAGAACCCTTCAAGATGGATTACAACGATGCCGATTTATTTATCACTACTAGTGAAGTGTGGGAAGTACAGTGGTCCTAAAACCTCCCATCAAAACCTAAATCTCAACGTAATTATCAGCATCTGGTTTAAAAAATAAAACACGTTTATTTCCTTTTTTAAATTCTTAAGATGAACACAAACGTTTATGACTTTGCAAAGTATTCTTTCCCCTTTTAGGTTGCTAAGTGTGCCAAACACAATGAGTGTATGGCCGCTATCAGCTAAAGTTGGATAGTCTCCACAACCTTGGATCGTCCGTGACCACTAATTATAAAATTGGACGTAAACATTCGCACAGCACCTAAATGAAAAAACAGCCTCATTTCCGTCTTTTCGGTTTCCTCAACAACAAAAGTGGTATTAATATGCTTTGAGTGAAGAGTAAATAAGAACCTACACTTGAACCCAAGACAGGAAGATTTCACATGGAGACAATACCCTATACTTTACATCATGGCATTTGAAAAACCCTGGAACAATGTTAATGCATTGCCAATGATGAACCGATGGTGGGTGACCTTCAGATGCAGAAGCAACACATAGCTCTGGGGTTTGGAAACAGGAAAAGAGGCTTATGGAAAACTTCTGATAGCGTTCTTACTGGCAGCTGAAAGAGCAGCCGGAGCTGTGTGTGGTAAAGTCAAGAGTCATTCATTAGTTCTTCTACAACAAGACAATTTATTCTGACGGGGAACCGAATAAAAACCACGAGATAAAGTAGTTTGCCTTGGCCTCATATAAGGTGTTCACATTCTACACGCATGATTCAATCTTTCACTGATTATATTTGAATTTCCTCATTTTTGTATTAAACCATTCGCCCTTATTTACATGGTGCTCTTTAAAAAGTCCAATGTACCAATTTGTTGCTTTTTGAGATTTGAAGACAACTCTAGAAGGTCAGTTCGAAAACAACTAATCAAACTTGTATATCCAGGTAAGACAAGAAATACAAATGGTATCAGCAGCAAGAGCTTTTTTTTATATATTCCATTCACCTCTGTGTACCTGGCAAATAAACTGTTCAATATTTCAAGGTTGGCTGGCTCTTTGGAAAAACATTAATTGTGTCCCTGGGCGGACAGGAGGCATCCATCTAAAGGTTTTTAAGGCGGTCCAGAAAACACACTTGACCGTCCGTGACTCACTCCAAACAACAACCCCTACGGACAATCAGAATTTAGGAATAAAGATATATCCCTGTGACAGTTGGCTAAATGACTCAATAACAGAACATATTAACTTTAATATCCATAATGTAATAAATGACCTTAGAGGAAAAATACAATGATTAAATTGTATTTTCAAACCTTGGTCTAAAATACTGTAAGCACTGCTGTTCTGACGACGCCAACCTCAGATGATTCACAACTTGAATAACCTTACATTATGGAGAATCTAATATAAAAATTGCGTAATGATATACATCTCAAAAGAAATAATGCTGCTAGGTACAGGATGACATGTTCAAGGTACTTGATATATTACTACACAGCATTTTATGGAAAGCAACAATAGCTTTGGTTCTGGTTATAGAACTAAATAAAACCTGCTACATTGTACCAACGAATTAGCCTTGACCATCGTTGACATCCAATTCCACTAAATACAAAATAAAATGTGAAGAATTCTACCTCAGAACTTGTCAGTGCTTGATATTTAATGACTACCAATTAACCTTTATCAGATTCAAGGATCCTTGAACACAAAAGCTTCTCACATTTGGACCAGAAGTGTTTTGCTATTGAAAAGACAACAAAATGCAAAAGAAATAATCTCATCACCTTAAACACAACTTGAGGGGAATTATCAGCAGTAACACCTGATGTCACAGAGATTAATTAGGGAGAGGAGACGGAAGAGATACAGTATCAAATGTTTACACAATATCATTTGAAATAGACTTATCGTTATTTAATTCGTAATTTGTTTTGCTGCCTTAATGACCTTTTAGAGCTTGACTGCGGAAAGAGACAAACTAAAGAAAATACATAAACTTGGAGGCCATTAAATGGGTTTTTGCCACAAGGACATTTTGATAACACACATGTTCAAGGCAACACTAATGAGGTCAGGCAGAGTAATAAAGGGAAGGTTTTATCATGAGTCCACTCATACATCAGAAAGGCAAAGTAATTGGTTAATGTGCCCAATGTTGTCCTTGTCCTGCACCTGAAGAAGAGGATCATTCTTAGAGCAACACCGCCATCTGCTGCTCAAAGAGATCAACAACCACAGCAGCCAGTACATTGAGTAAAAACACATTATTAAGAGGCCTCTCTGAACACTGCACTAGAAAATAGGCATACAATAATATGTTGAGTGCCCTAACTTGCTAATGTTTAGTTTAGTTTATTTGTTTATAGTGTCGTGGTCAGTCCCAATTAATCAACTGTCACAAAAAGCAGTAAATGGGGCAGCTTTAACAAACATTGCTAACTTCCAGCTGTTGCCTCCGGCCAAATGATAATGGGCACCCTTAAAATCACAATAGATAATACAATACATGTAATGTGGAGTAATAACAGCGAGCTAAAAGATGCGCCTTTTACATTTTCTTGTGAAAATTCGATTAATGCACGGAACTGAAAAACTGGAAAGCTCAAGTTTGGACACAGTTGGTTAAAATCGGTTTAACCAGTGATATCCCATCTAAAGTTCTTCAAAACACAATGATAACTGCAGGTCGAATAAAATCTGCATTAGACAAAACATATTTGACATTCACTAAAACATATTAAAGCACCAGGTGTACTGACAACAGGATAAAACCATCTCTAAAACTCTGAGGCAATGTTGCTTTAGGACATCTTGTTATGCCCTTCTCAGAGACGTCACACTTCCGCAATTAGCATGGTATATCATTTCAGTCACATCCTTAAAAGTGGATTGTGTTTTGTCAGACACAGCAGACGTCTTCAGACCCCCCACCTCCCCTACTGGGACGGACCCTTTGAGGATGGTGGCTCTGTTTACCCGATAGATTTCATTAAATTAAGCTTATGCCGGGCCTCTTCCTAACCTGATCAAAGACACTGCTAAGAGCCATCCTGCTTCCCCTGACCAGAAAAAAGCCACCAAATAGGATTTTCATTGTTTCATTTAAACATGTCCACACTTTCTTTTTGGTGCCCGTTTGTCACGACCCAGCACCTTTAAGACCCCCACTGTCCCCCTCTATTATCACAATGAAGCTGTCAGCCAAGCCAACAAAGCCACATCATATATATATATATACACCTTTGGGATGCCCGTTTGATAAGTTGTCTTCCCGGATGAAATGGCTGGGTTACTGAGGTCGACTCGGGCCCTGTCTGGAAAGGAGCAGCCATGAGGTCTCAAGCTGGCACACCGGTGGTAGCAAGACTTCAAACCACGGGTGAAAGGGAGGATGAGAGAGCAGGTTAAGGGGGGAGACACCCGTGGGAGGCCGGTAGGGGGTGAGATTGGGGTGGGGGTAGTGAGGGAGTGGAAAGACCTTGATATCCACAGAAAGCACAACAAAGCCAGAGCATTTTACATTAAAAAGAAAAGGAGATTGCCTTTTTTCCACTAGACGCCTTTCGAGCCGAGTGTCATGTCCTCCCTGGGCCTGCAGGAAGTGAGAGGCTGAGCTATAGCATTTGGCACATCTGAGGCACTTCAGAGGGGGCTGAAGTTCTTGCCTTCTGAACACTTGCATCAGATTTACGGGGGACCAGATATTCTTGATGTTACCGTGTGAGGTGGGTGATCCTGGTTTAAATGCACACTGATCGGACCACACCACACACAGAGGAGTAAAAACGAAAATGTCTCCGCTAAACGGTGGAGTCACAGTTACACGCAGGGCAATATTCTTTTATTCTTCATCCAGTCAGACTGTCCTACTGCTACCTTCTGCTTTGCATGTCAGCATTGTGGGCCTTGATACACAAGTGTGCACTGATATGAAGTACGATTTTAGAAACAATTAGGATCTGAGCATGAAACATTTTGTTTTATAAGAACACATTTTGACCAAAAAACAAGCATACATATGTAAGTAATGAAAACGTGCAGCAATATCAGCCACAGCGGGGTTTACTGCTTGATGATTGAGCACGGTAAGTGTGTGGAGAAGAAAAGTTCAAGATTAATCACAAGCCAATTAAATGCCCATGGCGAGGAAAGTGAGATCTCTTCCTGTGATCTCAGCGAACACTTCTCTGTGGTGTTCTCCCTGATCACTGGCACAGGATAGCTCCATCCAAATGGGTTGTTTATGCATGTTTACTTGTTTGTTTGTACTTTCCATTGAATAGGGATTTGTTTTATTGCATGGTGAATGTTCTACGGTATTAGGCAGATGTTTGAGTTAACGATTTGGTGAAATATGAGCAGGTTCTGATTTCATTTGTTGGTCAGCAGCATGGGCTAAGAAACACAACATGTCAATATGATTGATAAATATCTCATATTTCACTGAATTACATGTGATTGTTGCAGCTTTCATTTCCTTTTGTAACAAAGACAAGACATTTTAAACTTGTAATTCAGATTTCTTTGGAGAAAAGCTGTCTCCAACCGTGTATTTTTAATGATCTGTAATAATTACCATTATTTCCTGAAATCGTTTCCTTCAAGAAAAAACTAAACAACAACAAAATACTCTTTCCAAGTAAAGAAACTGTTCACATTTGAGAGGAAAGCTACACCTTGAATTCATATTAAGGTTTTTGAGAAAAGTGTGTTTTATGTATTTTGCCCTTAAACCGAAAATAGTGTAATACTTAATTGGAACCACATTAGCAACTAGGTAAAATGCTGCCATTAACTATCTAAACATAACATTCAGCATGTACTATCCAGCCCATTCTGAGTCTGTGGATTTATCACACATCACATTAGATTTGTGGAAGCACTCGTCTTTTCTCAAACTCAAGGTCGGTTGCATTTACACCACGGGTTTGCTATCGTGTTGTGAGTATCGGCAAAACAAAACTGACAACAGAAAACAATAACATAAGGGGAAAATATCATTAAAGATACATATCTAGGCAAGGTAAAGATTTAAATAGAATCAGTGAACTTAAGATGTCCTTCAACTTAGCGAAATCGGACACAAAGGGAAGAAGAGAATATGCAAGTATTGGATTTACATTAAGTACAGTTATTGCTCTTACAAATGGAACAAGTGAAATCAGCCTTATTCCGTAAGGCAACAACCTGACTGGGCTGTTCATTAAGCTTTGATAGAGGCTGGAGATCAAGTCAAGACATACCGCGATTCATGAATTACTAAACAAGGCCAGATTCTTCTGCAACAACACAAACACACAGCCTGTTCTCAATAGGCAACACATGCAAGTTCAAACTTCCACTCGGAATTAGCCTCAGTGGACGCACCTCTGAGCTTCAGTGTGTGTGCGTGTGCGTGTGTGTGTGTGATTTGTGACTGTGACACCTACACTGATACATAAATAGTGTATTCTCTACACAGCAGGGTATTTTAAAAGTAACTCTAAAGTGGATTGTTGACGTGTGCGGTATGTTTGTAATGTTTAAATAACCATAAAGTTTGAAGCATGTGTGTGGGTACTTACAAAGTCTTTCTCCAGCTTCTCTATCTCCCCTTTGTAGCTCTTCAGTCTGCTGTTGTACATTGGCCGGCTCTGGATGGGGATCTCCCGCACCTCCAGGTCCATCTGCTCCAGCTGAAACCCGCAGTAAACCCAGTTACCTCCACTAAACGTTTTCCAGGATAACACTATCCAATTCATTTCACAAGTAAAGAATAACTTGGAATACAAAACATTACACATATTCTGATCCAAATTGACTTCATAATGTGAAGGTACAAACCTGGTGAAATCAGCACTTTTTATTATATATTTTTTTTATAGCAGTCTTGAACGAATGCTGAAATAAAATCCTCTAATTATTATTGTTTTACAATCTACGCACGTCTCACAAAGGTTACTATCTATGACAAAATGCTGCCTAAGATAGAAATTGTGACAACTCTGAAAATATTGAACTTCCTGAAATGAGTTGTTCCAGCAACAATAACTTTAATATGCTCCAATGTTGATTGTAAAATGAAAATACCTCCCGCTCACGTCACTCAGCTGTGATGAAAGTTGCGACAGAGGAAGGCTGTTCTGTAAATAAATACACTATCAAATGTGAGCGCCCCTTCATTTCAGCGACATGCACAGGCCCAACAATGTCAAAGTGAATAAAGTAAAAGTACATTTGATGCATGGCTAGACAGGTCTCTCCGTGGCGCATTTGGAGGAAACTAATCACTGTGACATAACACGACAACTGCAACAACAATTTGTCTCTGTCAAGTGACTTTGCTCGTTTTTAAACAGCGACATGAAGGCTCCCACCTCAAGATAATGGCTTGAAATGTGTCATAGGGGTGTCACTTAAAAGCAGATTACTGGAAAGTAATCATGTGTGGAGGAAGCCTCCTTTCCACCATGTGAAGTGTGTGTCTGTGTGTGTGTCTGCATGTCATGTCACCACCAGGATAATACAGGTGCTGTTGTCTGGTGCCAGAGAAAATGGTACCCTCCCTCTTTCCACAAATTCATTATTTAGGAAATGGGAAGAGGAGAAAATTACTGATCAAAGACGTACCAACTCTCTGACTTCTTCAAGCTGTTTGTCGACATTTAGAACCAGCTGTGTCTTCTCCTCTGAAAGGGAAAAAAACAGCAACATATTGATCAGCCGACAGAGGAACAGCGCTTCATGACAACAATCTAACTCCCCCGCAACGGGGGAAGAGAGGGGGAGAGAGAAAGAAAGACTGGGAGAAAACAACACACAAGGACATATTTGAAGATATATTTACACATTCTCTCTACACGACGAGCCAACATTTGATGTCTCTTAGTTATTGGCGTCTATGAGGCCTTTGTTGGTTTCTGTTGAGGAGCAGTGAGACACCTCGTGCCAACTCAAAGGGAAGGGAGGTGTCAGCTTTGCTCACTTGCCAGAAGTATGAGTCCCACTCAGAATGACTAACGCGCCGTTCAGCTCATCACCCTGTGGCTGCTCTTCCACATTACCCATTGAAACTCATTACGACTTGCGAGCACTCCAAATAGGCACGTAAAGCACCGTACATCCCATCGCTATTTAAGGCAGCCACGCTATCATTTAATTTCTGCACATATGAGACCTGGTCTCTGTTCTAAAATTAGCTCTTTGCCCTGAAAGTGAACTGCATGAAAAGAAGAAATATGGTCCTGTAGAATCATTTAATGTTTGAAACAAGCATCAATAGCACGGGTTATTTTAATGGAGGTAAAAACGGAGAAAAGATTGACCAAAATGTTGAAATACATGACAAATGTGCTTGAATTACTCGTATTCAAGTATAGGTATATTCACGGATTCATAACTGAGACACACAAAAAAGCCAGTTTGAAACATCAATTGTATCACTGGTAACATGTAGTGTCATTATTTTTATTATTTTTTAGGATTAAAAACCATTTATTTAGAAAAGCGACTGTATATTAACAATTGACAATCCTAGTACAGAGTTTACAGTATAATAACTTAATATTTAATTTAGTATTGAGTTGTCCTTATACGAAATTAAATAAACAAGGAATGGCATATTTAGCTTTATCACAGCAGTCATTTGAATAAAAATTCCGATGTGACTTATAATATAATATGATTTTACATATGCTAATTGGTTACTAATAATATTTTGGATTTGTTTAGATGACACTATGTATCTACAGAACTAGGGAGCAAAGAGATCAACAAAGACAGTGTAGGGCCAATTTAGATTGTTTCTATTAAAAAAAACATTATCTTAACAGTATTCAATTATTTTTTATTTAACTTTAGATAGTTTCTTGAAAGTAATACTTTCACGAAAAATATATTTTATTAAAAAAATATATATATTTTGAGGAGAAGCTTTATTGTGATAAATATTTGATCATTTTAAATAATTCAACTCAAAGTCAACATAGCTTCAAAGCAAACCACAAGACTATCAGTTGTGGGACAACAAAATCATAAGAAGAAATCTAAGCCAATATCTTTATTTCTCAGGCTCCACGGACCAACATCAACTTTAGCGAGCCCTAAAATGCATTTTTAAAACCCGTGTCCAGCCTCGAAACCTACACAGTAAATAGCCAGAGGCCATTCACTGGAAGGTGCGATAGCGCTGCTTTCTTACTCAAACTCAGGCCCGAGCTGGAGGGCTGTGAAATATGTATGACTATTTACCGAGACTAGAACCTGCTGACGAACAGATGAGCAGTTTTGTACCCAGAAGTAAGGCAAACAAAGAAGAAGTAGGGCTTTGATTGAATGAATGAAGACAGTCAATGCCATTTTTTCCATACACTCTGGCCATTATCAGCCATTGTGCACATGTGAATAGAGAGATACAACAACAGCAATAACAAAAGCCCTTTGTCTGGAGCTATATTAATGTATTAAATAGAGGGTTGTCAAATCACTAAGAAAAATGCAGCCACTTCAGGAAGAAGAGCCAGATTGACTTAAGAAAAAGAAGAAAACCCTAATGAGAACGGAGGGAATTCAAATTCAAATGTTGACTAATTTGTTGGTGGCAGAAGACGTTGAACATCTACTTATGTTTGTAATGCATTTCCCGGCTTTGTGCATATTCATATGGGCTTACTGTGACACAGTCAACAGATGGCGAGAGGATGCAATGTGGAATTACACTGTGGAATGGGCTGCCATGAAGCTTCAAAGATGCCAATTCCAAACGCGAAATATTCAGTGAGGCGAGGTTTGGTGAGAGGCAGTGCCCTTTGAAATAACAATGAGCAAGGCCGATAATATTCCAGGTAGGTTTTGGAAACAGTTTTTAGCCGTCAAAACGGAGAATAAACTTAGAGGAGAAGTCAGTTATGGGCAATCCAAGTTTTCCAGCTCCACAGCATTTACAGTTCCTTAAATAGCATCTCTGCAATACTTGATATTTATATATCCTAATGGATTTGAGCAGTTGGTGTAAATTAAAATAACGTGCTGTGTATTTTACACTGTAAAATATCAGTATGAAGTCACATGCTGCCTCTCATTCTTGTTTTTTATTTTACCTATTAACAAAAATGCAAACTCTGACTCCAATTCTAATTGTCACTAGTAAAAATCGAATTGCACTATTCAAATACATGTTTGTTACATCCTTTTGTGGGACCTTAATACAAATACATATAGAGGGATAGACCAGAACGTTTAGAAATACCACAAAGAGAGAGAGGGATAAAGATTGCTCAGCCCTCAGCCTTTTTGGTCTGTGCCAGGTTGAAGCTCGTGCCAAAGCGCTCCTACCTTACGAAAGTAAAGAAGCCAGTAACACATGAGTGTAGGATCTATCACATCATCTTTGACCTGTATACTGAAGGCTGTGCCTGTTCCCATCCATTTATAAATCCTTTTCAAATTATGGATTGTTGGTACACCATTGTGACTATGTTAGTAACTTCTATGTGCAGCATCCATTTGCAGACCTTGCCACCAAACCAAGACGTTATTCTTAGTTGTTATGGTGTTTAATGATTTATATAGTAGTCACGATGAACTCACTGAGCCTCACAGTGTGATTTGGTCAAAACATAAATACATATTTTCTATTCGACAAAAATAAATACATTCCGAGTTGAACACTTGTCACTTGCATGTTCAATACAGACCCATCAATCATATCTGTATTGAAAAGGAAAACAGATCTTCAGTAGGCAAATCGGAAAATAAGGAGAAACCAATATGACTTGACCCCTATTTAAACCCTTTAAAAGATCATTTGGCTAACATAGACTGTTTGATCATGGCAAACATCCATCCATCTTTCTATCTTTTTCTTCACACACATATTCAATTTCAAGCATTGAGTTGATAGCTATTCTAGAATCTATTAGTCAGAAAGATGTAATAGGAAACATAAACACACACAGATGTATTCACACTGATGTATAATGTGTAATGTGTAATAAAGAATCAAATCAACAATAACATTGATCATTTTGTAATGGAAATCCAGTTTCATTGGTGCATGAAAACGCAACAAGCTGCTGCGTTGCCATGGTGATTTCAAACTCAACAATGTCCATTCATGAAAAAAACACCTTTTTTTCATCATCCAGATATCTGGTATTATCTGGTATTTATGTCATCCCATGGAAAGACTGAAATACCAGTTAAAACTCACTTACTATCAATTAATTTCGATTATTTTAATTTACAAATAACAACTATAATAGCAGTGACCAAAGACTTGTGTCCTTTTAAGCCTACTATTACTGAGGTTAAAAGACTATACATTAAGTCGTACTTAACTAACGGGAGAAAATATTAGATGTTATTTGTCTCTAGGCTCACATTTTAAAATCCATTAAGACATGATAACAAGCTATTATGTCAGCCAGCAACACGTGATGCATCTATTTGTATAAAAGTCAAGAACACACTCGATATGTGTGTCACCGTTTTGCGCAATACATTTTGTTACCCAAAGATAAGGTAGTACATTGATGAAATAACATGTACTGTAGGCTATACATGCTACCGTTAGCTATCCTTCTCAGCTGAGAAATGCCAGCTAACTGATAGCCAGCTCCAGCTCAGCGGTTCAACTCATTTATATAACTGTCTTACCTCCACTTAGTTTGGGAATTCGGCCAATTTTGTTGGTTACTTCGGCTGTAATGGTCCCAAAGTCCAGCTCGTATGCTTCAAAGTCAGAAGACATTGTGACGTTTAGGTTTAAAACAGGTTGCTGACAGTTAGCTCAGGATAATAACAACAAGTATCGAATGGTAGAATGGAGTTCCTTCCTTGAGTCGCAGTAAAATGCGCTCGGTAAGAAACATGATGTTATTTTCCTGACGCTAAAAGTGATTCAGCTTGTGAAAAGACTCTACCTGTCACGTTTATTTTTTTCAAGGGTTAACAAATACAAATACAATTATATTATAATAAATAAATAAATACATTAAATTGAGGATTTTAATTTGTCCACAAGAGGCTGGGGGTAACAATATGTGAGACACCATCAGAAAGGTTCCACTCGCTTTGTACACAGAAGAAATCGAAGAAAAAAACCAAGGAAGTGGACAGGTTGGTAATTTAAAGTGACAGTTTTTATCTCCATGTATACGAAATGTTCATATATGCGTATCAGTATGCATTCGTTATATTTTTAAGATGCAATATAATCCGTGTTTTTTTCTTAGCCCCTTGTGTCAGTGATCCGTTAATATTGTCAAGCTGGATAACAAGCTAGCTAGCTAGTTTACAGATGTCACGTTAGCTCTTCTACAAAACCTAACAAAAATAATTGCAAAATGCACAATCCCTTTTGTAGTTAATTATTATTGTTGCCAGTGTGGTCTGATGTTGACAGCTACATATACTATTAAAATACAATGTATTTTTCTTGATGCGGTTTAGCTAGCTTGGTAACAAGCTAATTAGTTTGTCCTCTGTTTGGGAAATGCAATGGCTTTCCAATAAGTAAAAATGCAGCGTCAGCCACTTTGGTGTATTATAGATTTGCGTTTAGTGTGCTTGATCTAAAGCTTTTAGCTAATATGATTGCCTTTATTGTAGGGACAATCATTGTGATACAGTTTAAAACATCGGATTCTCTTATCAGGTTGCATTACTGTTAACATAAGACTCCAGGAAATTACATTGTATTCTCTGTCAAACAACATCAATCCAAAACGTATAACATTTATGGGATAATGATTTATTACAGGGCTGTTATATTACAATATATTATTTGTAGGTAGGTGTGTTTAATAATCTGACAACTGGGTGTGTCTACCACAAACTTGGGTCATTAAGTGTAGATCACATGTGTTTGTAATTGTCTCTCTCTTTCTATTTTTCTCTTAGATGGGGAATTAGATTTTGACACAAGACTAGTGTGCTCCGAAGATTGGCTGGAGAGGATGCTGCTCTTTGCCACGGCAAGGAACAATGGGACACGGAGAGCCCCAATGACCCAAGAGCAGGCCAGTTGCTGGGTACTCAGAAGACGAGAAAAAATATGTGCTTCACCTGCACTCCTGACTTTGCAAGGTAGCAGAGGCAAAAATTAACAGACTGAAGCTTCGTCGATACATTTCAGGAACTCAACCAAAATATTAGTACAAACGCGAGAAGATGAATTTCCTGTCAAATGTTGTGACATTTCAGAACCTCCATGAGGTTCGAAGACTGTGCCACTGGGGTCCAGTCATAGCCCTGTCTGTCATTTCGATATGCTCCACCATGGCCATTCTGGACTCCATTATCTGGTACTGGCCACTAGACACTACAGGAGGCAGTATTAACTTCATCATGCTACTCAACTGGACTGTTCTCATCTTCTACAACTACTTCAATGCGATGTTTGTTGGACCTGGATACATCCCTTTAGGCTGGAAACCAGTAAGCATACTCAATAAAAAACTAACGCTGAAAGCATTCAGTGTTTGTTTAAACAAAATAGTGTACAGAACAGGGTTTGACCATGTCTGTGAAATCACCTCTTAAAGTTGCGATATAGAGTGAAACCATACAGTCATATAAAATATATTTCATTACACATTTACCTTTGTTTATCCCCAAACAGGAGAATCAACTGGAAGCCCAGTACCTACAGTACTGCAGAGTGTGCCAAGGTTACAAGGCCCCCAGGTCGCACCATTGTCGCAAATGTAACAGGTAGCTGTGTGAAAATTAAAGAGCATGCATCATATAATCTGTTATGTAAAAAAACAACCTAACATTCCCCACCACTCCTCTTCTCCTCTGCCTCCCCTCCACTAGGTGCGTGATGAAGATGGATCACCATTGCCCCTGGATCAACAACTGCTGCGGCCACCTGAACCACGCCTACTTCACCAGCTTCTTGCTGCTGGCTCCAATGGGATGCTCACATGCTGCCATCATCTTCATCATGACCATGTACACACAGCTGTATGAGAGAGTCAGTAGTCTCCTTACCACACCACACTATGCTTTTCATGGCCTACTGCCAACACAGCTTTTCCAGTTAATTAATCATTTTGATACACACTGTTTTCATTTTCCTAACTGTAGATATCATTTGGCTGGAGCACTGTAAAGATTGATATGAGTGCTGTGCGTCAATTCCAGCCTCTCATGCCATTCAGTGTGCCTGCCTTTGCTGCTACACTCTTTGCCTTAGGCTTGGCACTTGGCACCACTATTGCCGTTGGCATGCTCTTCGCCATACAGGTACGTTTTTAATTGGGGTTGTACATTTATAGTAGCTTGTGGCAATTATTGCTGTCATTGAAATGATAATTTCAGCATTAACCTTGGAAATGATGCCATTTATTAAAGCTCGAGTGTGCAGAACTTCTATCTCCCACTTCTCGCAGTGAGCAAAACTACACAAACACTGTTGATGTGTGCTTATGACAAATGCCTATGCATTCAGGTAAGCTTGCAGCGGCTCCCCCAGTGGTCCCCTTTATCTTAACGCTGTTTTCTCATCTGAAGAAGCTTTTGCAGACCCTTTTTAGGTTTTTCCTCCATACTTTAAACTGCTGTTCCCCCTTCCTGCCCCTATAGCTCTGACTAGTTGACACATGACAGTGCACCAGAGCAAGAGAGTTTCCACAGACACTACAGCTCTGGTACACTGCAAAATAAAGAGAGCATTCCCTTGCGGTATTAGGATAGCCTAGTTCAGCATTGAGTGACCTCGTTTGGTGAAGGCTTGAATGTAACAGACATTTATTGGTGTATAAAAGTCCTACGATCAAGCTAAAAGGCAAATATAAGTTGACTGAAATAGTCTATCTTTTTCAGATGAAAGTCATCCTTCGAAATAAGACCTCGATCGAGTCCTGGATCGAGGAAAAGGTCAAGATGTTTCTTTGGTTTCCAATGCTTGTTTTGTGATGATATGTCAGTTTTATTTAACATGGGTGCCTTTTTGTATTATTTGTTGTTTGATCTACAAACAATAATGTAGAATGTCACAAGCTTTGCTATTTAAAGCTTTGTTCTTTAAATACAAAATGTTCCATTTATGACTAATTTACACACATCCCAGGATCATCTGTCAGTACAATACAGCAGGCTGAAACTTGACACCACCCCGCCTAAACAGTCCTATTGAAAGACATACGAACACAACCTCCTCTGTGTTTTCCACTAGGCCAAAGACAGAATACAGCACTACCAAACAGGGGAGGACTTCATCTTCCCTTACGACCTCGGCACCCGCTGGCTCAACTTCAAACAAGTCTTTACGTGGACAGGGTCGCCCAAGGGGGACGGCCTCGTATGGCCAGTCTATCCCAAGTGTCACCAGCACACCTTAACTGTAGGTTCAGTTTGTTGTTTAGTATTGGAGCTTTCTTTGTATTTCTGATGTCAAAGTTTCTTTGATTTTTTATTTAGCATTAGGTATTCTAATAAATCCTATTCTTGATACATTTCCTGGATAACAGTGAGACTTAAGTGAGGCTAATTGTCTTGTTCTCCCTCAAACAGATTGAACAACTGAAGCAGAAAGCTGATAAACGAGTGAGAAGTGTAAGTACCATGTGGACTTGATTTACACACAGATACACAAGAGAAGGTTTTAATTTGGATTGGCTAGGATGTATACGACTCCAGCGGAATGTTTGTGAGATTTAATCAATTGTGCTTCATACATCAAGACAAAATCACTGTAATTGAATGCAGATTGTCAGAAATGTTGTCAGACATTGAAATTAATTATGATTGATGAATGTGACTTTATTAACCCACATTATTATCATGTCTAAATTAAGTTTGTTGTGGGAGCAGTATAATAATCAGATATGTTGTATGCATCGGCCAGCAGGTCCAGTATCAGGCAGTGGAGAACTATAATGGAGCCTGCTGTCCTCTCAGCAAGGGACTCCAAACCTTTTTCAGAACCCCCTGCACCGAAGAGCCCAGAATCCCCCTCATTAAAGGGGACACCATCCTGGCAACTCGTGGCACTAAGTAAGTTGGTTATTTGTGTGTGTAGATCTCTGAATTGTTGATGTAAAAAAACAAAATGTCTAAAATGGTTTGATATAAGGCCAAACACCTGACCAGACTGGGATACCAAATTATACCACTAGGTGTCACACTTGACTCAGAATTGTCTCCTGAGTGAAGCAAAATGAGACTGACCGTACCTATTGTAGTTGTGCTTACAAGTTGCTTCTTTTCCTCTTTTTTCCGCTTGAAATCCAAAATGTTGTCGTGTTTATGCAGTTGTAGTTTTCTTTGAAACAAACTCTAAAACACATCTTCCTCTCTCACAACGTTTCTGAAATGTGATCTTTGATTTATATTTAAATCCATGAGTAATGCACCAGAACTGTATTGTAATTGTCCATTTAAATTCTTCTATTTAATGGGGGGGGTTTTTCTCTTCAGATGGTGGATGTATGGAGACAAAGTTTTGAACGAGGAGCATAATATAGGTAAGTTGTGATGGGCTAAGGTTAAAGTTAGGTTTTCCCTCTAACAAATGTATAACTGTGTCCTTTATTGCTGTTTTTTACAGTAGGAGACCGTGTAAGGGGATGGTTTCCAAGACGATGTGTGGAGAAGTGCCATTATGACACAGCTGCAAGCGATAGCACCAGCGATAAGAAAGTCAATTAATATATTGGAAGAGGATTCAAGTAGAGCAGGGGAGTTAAACTGAACAAAAGGTCTCTGTCCATGTTCATAAATATACATCCACTCAAGATGTCGTGCCTCCTGCTGCAGGCTCACCTTCAACAACTCATACTTTGACCAACTTGAATTTTTTAAAGGAACATAGTTCACTAAGTCCTACTGAGCAACTTGAATTCATTACTTAAAGATGACTACAGAGTTTGGAGAGTTAGTGGTCCCATGGGTTCAGTTGTACTCCTCTGACCAAAAGTGAAACCCAGCAAGAGTCTTAATTTCCCAAGAATTGCCCCCAAGCTTAAATGTGACTTTGTTTTGATTACAAACTTTTTACTTGAATCTGTTGTATTTACTTGTGTTTTTTTGCTAATTATGCAATGCCTCTGCCCAGTTTACCCCGGGACTTCTTCATGCAACTCTTTCTACAGTATGGAAATTACACTTTATTTCTTTTTATTATTTTTGTTACAAAACAAACTGTTGGCCTCAAACTCTAAATTGAAAATTAAAATATCTTCTGCAAAACTCGACTCCTGTTTTTGTGCTCTAGAATCTACCTAACATACCTGCATGCAACACAAGTAAGTACAAAGGCTGAGTTCATACTGAATGTGTGCATGACTTACAACTTTCATTCTTTGAGTATATCTGTCAAATAATTAGGTCTTCGGTGAAAAATTAGAATTGATGGCGGCGTATATGCAAGGACGTTTCACTTAAACTTTGCAATTATGTTTACATTGAGTATGCGTAAATACACTTATACTGCACAGCCAGAATACCTCAAACAAGGATTCAAAGTTCTCCTGAAACAAAAATGTTTTAATAAAACTATTACAAATTGTAAAAACTTGTAACAAAGAGTAACATATTTATTTAAAGCTTTTGCACACCTATGCAAGTGCTTTAAATAACTCACTGATTGTTCTTTATCTGCTCGGGATCTTATTATAGGTTACTTGGCATTAACTAAAAAATAAAATGTCTTGTCATGTCGTCTAATGATCTCTATATGTATTTATCCTGGGTCTGTTGTGTTTTTCTGTAGCCTCTTTGCTTCATCTGTATTTTATTAGGGTTAGGGTCAAAACAAACATTAATGGATTCATATAATAAAGCTGTAAATGTCATTCAATCGACCTGTAAAGTAATACACTATTAAAGTCCGGTCAAATCAAGCAGACACACTTTGTTTACATGCCTGGATTTATAAAGTTTACCTTACGGTGACTCCCTGTTAATTACATGACTACGTTTCCCAGACCCCATCGCTTTCCCCCCTCAACCATTCAGGGTGCGTGTAAAATGTCACGTGATTACCCTAACCAGTTCATGTGTGAGTGACTGGTCTGAAGGGGACTGGATAAGACAGTTGCTAGTTAAATATTTTTCAGGAAACGATCTCTTCAGTAGATATGTGATCAGGTCCACTTAAATTGCACGATTCGTCCGTACTTCACGTCGCCTTAGGTTTCCTCCACTAAGGTAAGCTCATGCTAACAGTTGCATTGCAAGGTTGCCAGATATGTGCCTGATTGTCACGAACGATAATTGCTTAGTATGTGAGCCGCACCTAAAAGTACAGGTCGTTTGTGTTAATGCAGGTAAATAAGAAACACCAGCATCTTTAAAGGGTTGCTCTTTTATAATCATGCAGGGTCACTTTGCAAAGGGTCTTTATTGCCTTCTTTTTTTTTACAGGCAATGTGATGGTAGTACTACATTGCTAGCTAGCTACGACTTTGAGTAAACACTAGTTAATCTGAGCTTTAATTGTCAACTCTAAGCAAAAGAAAGTGCTTGCTTGTAAGTAAGCAAAACTTCGTAGTGGCTAAACATTGATCAACTTTCAGTTTAAATCTGTTTTATTTACTGTATCTTCATACTTGTATTTCATTGGTCAATGGCTAAAAATCTGACCAATAACATGGTAGAGTTTAGGTCGGTTCAGGTCAGTCAGCTTCGTCGTTGGCCGAATGAAGAATAGTGACAATAACAAACAGCTGTTTTATTCACTGAAATACTTTACCTCTAGGGTTAAACCGATGGAGTGAGTCAGGAATTGGCTTGCCACAATGTAACTGCATTGCACAACAAGCGGAATATTTTAAGAAAAGTTTGTTGTTGTAAAAGCTAGGTAATCATAAACACAGAGCCCGCAGACTGGAGGAATGTTAATGTGGAGTGTATCAGTAACTATGCATGGCACGCTTATAGCTTTGCAGTATGAAATAAACATGATAGGGATGCTAAACAGGACAATAACTTGTTGTGTTGCCAAAATGTTGTTACAATTGTTAGTAGGTCAGCTAAAATAATTAAAATAAAGAAACATTTTATCACCAAGTAAATGCATATTTAATGAATGATATGTAACTTGTGCCTTTATCTGTATAAGCAGTTGTGTCCTTGGGCGGTTGTTTAAAGGATGCATGTTAGCAATAAGTATATCCTCTTTTTGTTATTTAAACCGTAAAGAAATTGCTACCTAGTACCACTGCTTGTGTAGAGAGCCTTCAAAGGTGGTTTTAATGTAATAAAATAAAAAATCTCAGCCAACTACTTTCATTTGACTTGTCTTTCACTTTCCATCCCTAACAGTGACTCAGCAGATACTGTGACGATATCGGCCGGTACCATGGCTATGTTCACCACGGGCATCCTTGTGCTGACGTCTCCTCTCAACACCCTCCCCTTGCGCATCGCTCCTGTTCTCAGCTCAGCCGCTCAGCTTGTGGAGCGCACACTGTACGTCCACCTCCACCCAGGGCTGATACTCGGGGGTGGGAACCAGCCTCGACCCGTCTTCATTCCACCGGTTGTGGACCTGTCAACAATCATTAGCCGCCTTTACAGCAACGCAGCTGATGTGTGCGGGCACCTGGATGTTCGTGTTTTGCTGACTAATGTTCGCGCTCAGTCAGCTACAAGCAGCGGGACCACCATCCCAAACGGCCCCTTCCCAAGACCACAGTCTCTGTCTCACTCTCCGGATGTTGTTCTTACAGACTTTCCTCTGCAGAACCCGGGTCAGTCCAATCAGGTCATGCAATGTCTGCAGAGTTATACAGGCCATTGCTACGTCTGTAGCCCCGGCCTGCCCTCAGTGCTGCTTCACCCACAGCTAATGATGCTGCAGGAGACAGAGGATGCACTGAAAGAGCCTGAAGAAGAGGCAGAACCCTTGGAGACCTACAGTGATGTGGTGGTAGGGGGGACTTTTGACCGTCTCCATGGGGCCCATAAGACTCTGCTCAACATCTCATGCCTGCTAGCCAATAGGAGGTTCCTTATCGGTGTGTGTGACAAAGCAATGCTGAAAAGTGAGTAGAACATTTCCAGTGTTTTTGTCATTTTAGGAATGTCATCATATAGGCTAATTTCTCATATTTTGATGAACCCCCTCTCCACTCTGACATACTTTTCTTTCTGGCTTTAGAAAAAGTTCTTAAAGAGCTGGTGGAGCCCTACTCTGTGCGGGTACAGAGACTACAGGAGTTCCTTCAAGAAATCAAACCCTCGCTGCAGGTGGAGATCGTGCCCCTTGATGACCCCTATGGAGTGTCTGTGGTTGACCCCTTGCTGCAGTGCATTGTGGTTAGTGAGGAGACTAGGAAGGGAGGCGAGGCTGTCAACAAAAAACGCATTGAGAACGTAAGTTAGGAAATATCCGATAAATGTTACACCAAACATGTTGAAAAAAAATGACTCAAATGTTATAATACAATTGTACTTCAATTAAGGTCCTCTTCCTAAGTGATTTCTTTCTTGGGCTGAAATTTTTTACTTTTTTAACATCAACTCAACTTTTATTAAACACAAACATGCATCCAAAAGTGCTCCATCCAACAATAAACATGCATATATCAATATCATGTAGCCCAAGTGCAGTTTTGTTTCTTTAAATGTTCATTTTATTTATTTGTTTTGGTCCAGATATATATATATATATATATATATATATATAGGAAACCTTAGCCTGGGTACTCCTTCTCACATATATATGATGTTTTGTTGTCTTTGCATCCTAAATCAGGGCCTGCCCGCTCTCGTCCTCCATGAGATCCAGTTGCTCAAAGATGCCCACCACACCGAGACAGAGGAGGAGAAGATCAGCTCCTCCAGTCTACGCTCTCGTTTGCTGGGAACCCTCCTTACCCCACCTAAAGTACGGCTTAACAGTTTTGATAAGGCATTTTATTGCATGTAGATTACTAAGTGTGGTATTATTGCAACCTTAAGTCATGAAAAAAGTCATGCCAAATATGTTTTTTATTAACTCACTAAAGCAAAAGATTATACTTGCTACATTTGAGGAAAAGTGTTTTTATACAAAACCTGGCTATTGAACAATTGGTATCAAGCACACAGATCAGACTTTGGAAACGTCTTAATGCTTAAAGGTTAAAATAAGAACTGACCTATTACAGATACAAAATAGCTCTTCTTTACAGTGTATAGGCGTATTGCAAAAATAAACAAACATGGTTTTTCATTCCCTGCTCCCATGCATTTCCTGCTTTCTCTGCACTAGGACACATCCCATCTCGCGCCACTTCCATACGTGATAGGCCTGACAGGAGGCAGCGGCAGTGGGAAGAGCTCCATCGCCCGGCGGCTGGAGGCTTTGGGTGCCGTCCGGGTTGACTGTGACAAGCTGGGCCACGAGGTGTACCAGCCCGACACCGCGGCACATCACAGAGTGCTCAAAGAATTTGGGTCAGGTGAGGAAACTCTTGTGTGATAAGGACCGGTTGGTCTATGGTCAGAAATGCGTAATCCATCTCCTCATGATATCTTACCATTTTAATGAAATATATATATATAACGATGAAGAGCGCGGTGATGAGTTTCTTTCGTCACTTTTAGATCTTCTGAATGAAGACAAGACCATCAACAGACGCGCATTAGGAAGGAAGGTTTTTGGAAACAAGGTAATGTGACAACTATCAATAAAGTTTCCGCACATCACAACATTGTAAATGACATGACAGACAAACAACTGTGTATCAACTGTACATTAAAGATGTTTTTTTGTTTGCAGGAGCGGTTAAAAGCCCTCACCGACATTGTATGGCCTGAGATTGCACTTTTGGTGAAGAACATAATCAGCCAAGCCAAAGAGGAAGGTAATGTAAGAAATAACGTTTATATTTCCTTGTACTGATCGTATGAAGTGAAGAGATTTCCCCCAGTGTTCATGTGATCTGTTGCTATTTGCAGGTAACCAGGTGTGTGTGTTGGATGCAGCAGTTCTTCTAGAGGCCGGCTGGACAGACATGACTCACGAGGTCTGGGTCACCATCATCCCTGAGGAGGAGGTAATATGTTTTCACCTGCAAATCTCAATGCAACAGACATGGAGTCAAATTGACCTGTGAGGAAAATAATACAAAGTAAAGTTGATGAGTCTAAGGTGAAGAGTTTTTACCGTGTATTTGTTTCTCGATACTGGAATTGTCTGTCTGAAAAGGCTGTTTAAGTTTGGGCTACAGAATGCAACCTAATCTTAAAATGATATTGGGAAGTGAAGTGAAACCAGTGGCAAGATGCACTAGTGTACTTGTGTCGACATTTCTTAAGAACTTTAGTGCATATTCTTTCTTTTCTTTACTTTGTCTGATGGCTTGTTTCTAGAAAAAAATATGACAACATTTCTGGTGGTGAAGGGGTGTGTGGCTATCACGCATTGCTGATATACTACCACTGAGGGGCGCCACATTTGGCCATTTGAAATTGTACACATCCTGGTTTACACCTTTTTCTCGTAACTCACCTCTCCTTGTTTCCGCTCCCCTCTCAGGCTGTGATAAGGATAACCGAGCGTGACGGGGTGACCACAGAGGATGCTCTCCGCCGGCTGCAGAGCCAGTGGTCCAACAGTCAGCAAGTAGAGCGGGCCAACGTGGTGCTCAGCACACTGTGGGAGCCTGAGGTCACTCAGAAACAGGTCGGACACTCACAGACCTTCATAGTCTACACATGTACTTTACATTAAAGGTCACCTATTATGAAAAATCCACTTTTTCACGTCTTTTATACATAAACATGTGTCCCCCCTGTGTAAAGAGATTCTGAAAGTTTCAGGAAAAAAGATTCACTCACTTTTTGTCCTGATCCATTTATATAAAAAACCTGTCTGAAAATGAGCTGATCAGAATTTGGCCACTTTATGATGTCATAACGATTTTTTGTTACGACGCCTTATCACCTGAATCTCCTCCTCGAGCACCATTGTGTTATTTTTAACCAAATATCTCTCAGAGGGGCGTGGGGAGTGGCTCCTTATTTTCATCTAAAGTAACAGACAGAGAATCAGCACTTTGGAAACAGGGCTGAAACAGAGGGGATTATGGGTAATGCTGCAATGATCACTTCAGAGACATGTTTTGTATATATATCTGTGGGAGGCGTGTGGTGCAGTGGATTGAGCGTTGATGATTAGATCGGGGGGTGACAGGTTCAAACCCCACTGCAGTCAGCATGTCGTTGTGTCCCTGGGCAAGACACTTCACCCCAAATTGCTCCTGTGGGGATTGCCCATACTGAGTATGTAAGTCGCTTTGGATAAAAGCGTCTAATAAGTGACATGTAATGTAATGTCTGAGACCTATAATATATTGATGAAAAACTGTATAATAGGGTACCTTTTTAAATATTTTAATTATGTCGTAATGATTCTCCCTATGTCTTATTTTCTTTAAAGGTACTGAAAGCTTGGGAGCTTCTTCAGGAGAGAATCACGCAGAGGACAAAGGGAGATATATCATCTTAGCTGTGTAGATGTTATTACAGAACAAGATGCCTTAGGAAGAAGTGAGAATGGTTCCTGTGCCATCTCGGCAAATCCAACACGCTTTCTTACTTCTGACCAAGACTCAGTGCCTTGAGTTCCCACTGGTTTTTAATAGTTTTTTTATTTCAAGATGCACTGAAAAAGGGATGCATAAGGAAAAACAATATTAATAATTCCAAACAATAGTATGTTGGACTTTGAAGGCTGGAATTCATGTTTGGGATTATTCTTCAAATATTGTTTTGAATGACATGAGTTTTAAATAGTTCCCGTTTAAATGATTTTCCCAACATTCAGCAAACAAGAACATTCTCATTTCTCAGCAAAGTCTATTTTTAGCACCTGTTCAGTTGACACTATGACACAAGTTCTTTCCATGTTTTCAAAGCACAAGTAATGAATGTAGCTTAGAAAGGCAACTGATGGTAAAGGGTTTATCCGTGCAGTTTCAGGGATTGGTAGAATATTTTTAACAAATGTACAAAAAATAATTGAAATATATTTGGATTAACCAAATTAGATGAATTATATTTGAGAATGCTGTGCAATAGGTTAGGATATTTTGAAATATCAGTGTAGATGCGTTTAATACATTATCCCCCTAACATGATGAAAATAATCAATGACACTGTACATAGACGCACATTAAAGACAATGATTTAAATCCAGCTGATGTAAACATTATCTATACATCTTTGAAAGGTTTATTTAAAAAGGAAAAATGGAATGGAAATCCAAGAATGAACTCACCTGAACATTCAATTATTAATTTCTCTGAACATACCTGAATTAAAGCCAAAGATACATCAAAGTGGAAACAAAATAAAAAAACCGATGAGTTTATCTTGTAGTAAAATGTATGTTGTCAGATCCTAAAATGATAAATCAATGTTTACATAATAAAAGACTGCTTCATTGCCAAAGCTTGGTTTTGTCCCATTAAGTCATTGAAGTAACATTTGGTGGTACAGTTTGAAAGTGTAAGCCTCTTTCATTTCATGTCATCTTGGAAATCAGTGACAAATATTAATAAATTGGTGTAATATTAACCCATTAGATCTCTGCATTTTTCTTAGTTAAGGCACGGGCTAATGGACCAACTTTATTTGATGATGTTAACGTTTGTTTATTAAAATGCTATGTAGCATGGAACATTTCACTAGTTGAGTGAAAAATGAATGCATTTCAAGAATTATTTCAAAAATATTCCTCATTCAGCCTTTAATCGTGATGCCTTTAAAAACATTTACATTTGAATAATATTTTAATGTGCAAAATGTACAGTTTTCACGTGAATGGTGCTGAGCTCACAGTAGCATGATTTCACCTTTATTTATTTAATGTTGCTAGTGAAACAAAGGCTTCTGGGTATTTGGTCCAAAAACAACCATAATAGTTGTTGTCCCTTTAAATAAATTGTAAGCAGCCTTTTTGTGTGGCAGTATACACCTGTCCACCCATGTACAGACGTCATGTCCAGGCTATATCAAACCCCTTCACATCAGTCTACTTCTGAAGAGTCTCCTTACGAATGAAGGACTTCTTAAGCTCCTTTTGTTTTCTCCATTTACATTTCCACTTTCAGTTTGGCGGAGCACATTGCTTCCCCCAGCTTGTTGCCGGCCCTGCACACATAAACTCCAAAGTCAGAAAGCTCCAAATCCTCCAGAACCAGAGAGCAGAGCCCGTCTTCATGCTGCTCCATGCTCACTCTGCCCGATTCACACAGCACCTTCTCATTCTGAAGCCACTTCACCTCCAGCTGTGGGTAGCCTAGAATTGAAACAATGAGACATTATTACAGAGTTAAAACATTTAATAACTAATAAAGGGGATACAAAAGATCACATATATAAAAAAACAAATGGTTTCTGGTCTTGATACAACAAATTGTTAAATATTCCCAAAGCCAATGGTTGCTTTTCCAATGTTAAAAGAATAGCTCAAATAGTTTGAATGGTGAACACAATGATGGTGAATATGTTTAGCCACAGTTGTGATACGATAGTGTGAAGAAAAAAAAAATTATTTCTATATATTCTATTATATAAATATTTCTTGCAAATTTACGGTTTTAAGGAGTTTAACATCAATGTGCTTTAAACCATAGGTAGGAGATTTTAACATTGGACCTAGAAAAATATACATTGCTGAGAAAATAAAAACCTTTGAACGGTCCCGTTAATGTGTCATTAAGCAGGGAAACATAACCCTGAGAACATACTTTACTGAATCCATGTGTCAGTACCACACTGGTTGTGAACAGATTAAACAAAGGACTTAGAACGTAAATTAGTTATTTAAAAAAACAATGTTGGATTTGCCAAGCAAAGTTGTAGATAACTAGCCTTCATCAAAACAACAAGCTCAAAGAGGGTGAAACACTCATTAAAAACAGATAACTACAGATCCAGGTAAACACTATGGTTGTGGTCGAATAGTCCAAAGATCGGCTCCGATCGTCTATTCCTTGGAAACGTTACAGGGTTAAGGGATAGTGGATAGGAGAATTCAAGAGGATTTAGGAGAAGAGACTGCGGTGCTTTGAGAATCCGACTGCACTTTCGCTATCCAACGTATTTATGATGCGCCAGCGGACGTCATAAATGTGTGTCTGCTGCTGCTGTGGGGAAACTATGGAAACTACAGTTTTCTATACAGCGGACTACAACATGGATGTTTAATAAGAACGAGGGACTACTGTAAACTCATCTAGAGACTCTGCACCGTGCTCTGATGCTGTTGCTTTATGCTTTGTGAACGTGGACAACAGAGAAACATATTCTTCATGACCAAAGTTGGAATTGAAATAAAAAAGGAAAGTGAAACTTATGCTCGTCACCAATAAATACAAATGTATTTATTATACATATATATATATATGTATTTATTATACATACACACACACACACACACACACACATATATATATATATATATAGGGGCAGCATTTTTCTCCTTTCCTTTCGTAAAGGAAGGTCCAGTGGTTCCTAAGCTAAAGGAGGTTATAAAGGAAGTTTGAAACCTCCTTTCCTATCATCTAGATAATTCGAACGGCTCTTATCATGGCTGCCACTGAGGGACTTCCGGGTCATTTCACTCCGTTAGGAAGGTTCCTAAGCAAAACGGACTATTCGACCGCAACCTATCTGTTTGTCGATTTCTATGAAAAGTCCTTATTAAAAACAAAGGAATTTGATTTGATCCATGGCGGATATAAAAACAATAACCATGGCAGCTTTAAGTTCAGCCAGTTTAGGTTTAATCATACTATATCAGAGCATTGTCTTTTTTGGCTCTACTTGTAGCGTGTGCTGAGGCATTATAGGAAGTGCAGCACAGTTCTGTTGCCCTACCATTGACAAGGCACGTGAGCCGAGCTGTGGCTCCTTTGGGAAGGGTGGTGTCCTTCAGGGTCTGCTGGAAGCGAGGCTCTCTCTGCAGCTGCTTATCCAGCGACTGGATGGCCTCCTCTGCCTCTTGGCTCCATCCTGGCTCTGGATGAGAGGGAGGAGGATGAGGATGAGGATGAAGATGAGGATGAGGATGAGGATGATGATGAGGATGAGGATGATGAATAAAACAGAAACAAGGCTTTACAGATCACAAAAGGGTAAACTTGAAGAGACAATCGGAAACAGTGAGTCATCTGCCATATGTATGTAGCTCTGGGACACAGGAGGGCATTGAGTGTGTATGTGTGTGTCTTTGTATCAGTCTTACCCTCTGAGGAGCTGCCAGGAGAGTCTGGCCTGTTGGAGAGATTAGACATCCGCTGTAGGGCCAAAACAGCCTTGCCAGTTTTCTAGAAGTTTAAAAGGACAAATAGCAATGGATGACAAACCACACTCAGAACCAAGCTCAAGGTCTTTATAGGACAATGGATTGAAAGGTCATCATCAGGAAGCACTGATAAGGAAACTGTTCACATTCTTGGCTGACGGCATTTTAGTAATTATTTTACCTTCCACTTGCGCTTGGCCAGAAAGCGTCTCATCTTGCACTTATTCAGGGACTTGGTGGGTAGGGGGCTCAGTGGAGTAAAAGAGGCCACCCAGGGGTGTGCGAGGGCCTCGGTACATGATGGTCTGCATCTAAAGTGCAGGTGGATAGAGAGAGAGGGGGAGGAAAGCTGTCAAATGCCAGCAGTGTCTTGTGAATTGGATTATCTGCTGCATAAATACAATCCTGGCTCTCCCTGAGTCATTTCTAAATGTTTAGGTAACATGCAAAACAAATGTCAAAGGGGACATTTTGCTCATAATTGCCTTGCTGTGACATTATCAACTGGAGGTTAGCACAAAGAGAATCTAAGCAGTTTTTAAACACAGCTATCATATACTGTAGGTAACGGTGTCATAAAAAAATAGACCAACCTCCGGTCCCTCTTCAGCAGGGAGCTGATAAAGTCTTTAGCTTGATCAGAGATGTCCTCAAAACTCTCCTGGTCAAACTCGAATTTGGCAGCAGTCACAAGAGCCAAAGTCTCAGCATCGTTGTTCCCCTGGAAGGGAGATTCTCCACTGAGCCTATAGGACACAGAACAATTTAACAATTAATGAAAAGTAAGATACACAATACTGCCTCGTTTCTTCAGCGATTATGTGTGTACCTATAAACAAAAGGAATGTGGGTTTTTAAACATTGACCCGTGTGTACAAATTAATAGTCTTGAGTTTGTTCATTTCCAAAATGACTGCTGGATTTGGATTAAACTTTGCAAAAGATGTTGTACTCATATTATGTTAAGGAGGGCTGCAGTAATGCAACACCACCAGCAGGAAGCGCCAAATCTGCGTTTGTGGAATAGTTTTTATGAAATTGAAATTAATCTTGCATCACTGACAAATTCCAAATTGATAATGTATTTATTTTTACTTTAAGTGATTTTAAAATTACATATATAAACAAAAAGTAAAAACAGGACACTTATCATTGTCATCTTAGGGTTTTTACTGTCCCACACTTGACCCCCAAGGTTTACTGTTTTCACCTGTAACTATGTTTGTGTGTACGACTGTACCTATAGTTTAAATCACTACAGCCTCTGTTGGACTTACAAGATGTAGCAGATGACTCCGATGCTCCACAAGTCCGTCTCCAGGCCTACAGGCTCATAGTTGATCACCTCAGGGGCCACAAACTCCGGGGTACCATGCATCACCATCAGAGGTTTACCCTCCTCTGGAGAACAAGAGAAGAGAAAGGAATTCAAAATGTTTGCCTGTTTATATTAGCCTGTTTAAAGATGGCTACAGTCCTCTCTGAATGGATCACCGAGCTTACAAATTGCAGCTTTTGAAGCATCATCTAATTTAGTGCTTGAATTTTCTTTGCAGACTTTGCTGCATGTACATGCATGTTAACTAATACAATACATAATACATGTTAAAGCAGTCTATTTAAAGACGGGTTATTATGCAATCGGCATTGTATACGTCTAGGCATTTAGAGATGACACTCCTTGATGTTATCTTGGGTTATTTTTGCATGTATTGAAATGAGTGATCCGTTGTTAACCCTGCTGCGTCAGGATAATAAAAGGTTATAAAACTTCTCACACATTGAGAAGTTGGCAAATTTAAAAAAAATATATATACATAATTAAACTTCATGCAAAGATCCAGCCAAGAATAGGTTTAATTCTCCATGTGCACATGACTACTCAGCATGGACTGGCCCTTTGATTTTCATGGCTTGAATCTTTAGCTGGACTGCACACAGGATGTCATTATTAAGAACACTTTTTTTAATGTAGAAATAAAATGCTATATTCAAGGGAATTTCCATTCCTAATCGCTTCATATTTACAATATAAGGATATGACATCCAAGTGATATCTCTATGAGAGTTTTTCTATAGATCCAGCAAACTCACCCAGTTCACTAGATAAGCCAAAGTCGATGATTTTGATCCGTGTGCCAGTTGTATCCACACAGACGATGTTCTCTGGCTTGATGTCCAAGTGGACGATTTTCTGCTTGTGAACGTACTGCATGCCCTCCAGGATCTGCTGCATGTAGCGGGCGCTGGTGGGCTCCGTGTGCTCAAAGTTTTCATCCACGATGCGTTCAAAGAGCTCCCCGCCTGCAATACTGGGCAGACAAATGACACCAATTTAAATCCATGCTTCAGAAACAACCTCGGTCTACTTTCGCTATGAGTTACATCAGATGAAAGGTTATTATCCAAATGAAATAATGTTCGAAATGACTATAAAATGACAAAAGGTGTTGATATTTTGGCTGAATAGCATCTAAATGTCCAAATGACTGTTTGGACAAAACATACTTAATACTTTAATATGTTATACCCATGTGGTTTGTTGGCATATTATGGTTTACATTGAGATTCTTATTTGTCTTTTTACACAAACCCAGGTCTTTCCTCCACTTGCTGCTTTGTAAGCACTGGAAACTATTTTAAATCACTTGTTGCTTTGCCCTGATCAGCAGTAGAAACGTCGCAGCACCTGATACATTAAAAGTCACTTTTTTTAAATGTACTTACTACTCCATGACCATCACCATCTCAGACCGCGATTCATAGGCAGCGAGGCACTGGGCCAGTTTTGGGTGGTGAAGATGGTTCATAATTTCGATCTCTTTGCGTGCTGCCATTCTTTCTTTGGAGGTTCGGGCTCGGTAAAACTTCCCAGCAACCTCCTGACCTGTTTCTTTGTGGGACAGCCGAAACACCTGGCCAAACTTCCCACTGTCATCAAAGCAAATAACAGGCATTACAACTTTACTCTGCTTTGAAAGACAGTTCTTAACATATTTACAATTAACATGTGTGAATTGAAAATCTCATCGACCTGGAGTTTATATACTCACACTCCCAGTTGCTCGTGCACATTGTAGTGATCCTTGGCCTTGTGTTTGGTGTCAATGGTCACTGTGGCATATGAATCAGGCTCATCCTTTTTTTCTTCTTCTACAACAAAAAAAACAGTTAACAAATAAGCACTTCAAACCTGACAGATAAACCTCAAGTCCTCTTCTCAAATATTTGACATATCCAACATGTCACTTACTTGCAGTCGCCATCTTCACACACTCAGACTCCCTGCTAGGTTCGCTGACCCCCGCTGAGTTGTAGGCTCTAACACGGAAGCGGTACTGACCCAGAGGCTGCAGGCCAGAGCGCACGTGGAAGGTTGTGTTTTTACAACGGCTGGTTGCTTCTGTCCAGCTCTCAGGGCTGTCTTGGCCCTCATTTCTCACCTCCACTTTGTAGCCCAACACTGCTGTGCCCCCGTCGTAGCTGGGCCCCGTCCAGGACAGGACCAGGGACTGAGTGGACTGCTGGGACACCACAGGCTGTGAGGCCGGAGGGTCTGGGCGGTCTGAGGAGAAATTCAAGAGCAAAATATGTTTAGTTGAATAGCTAGAGACAATGTTACAGGTAAAATCACTGATTGGTAGCATGGGTTGGAGATGGTTATTTCCATACACACGGCATGGGGGTTGAATGTTTTTTTTATTTTGTGCCCTTTCCCTTCTTCACTATAGTTTTTGTATCAGTTGTATTTCTTTTAATCAATTCACATCGCTGCAACAAGTGTTGCTGATAGGAAAATGATATGAGATTTTTAGTAGAGGAAGAATTCAGATCAAGTTAAGGTACTAAAATACTCTAATACAAGTCCTGCATGGAAAATGTTCCATAAGTACATTTATACAAATAAAATCAGGAAGATTTACTTTTCTAAGTAAAATACTCAATTCGGAAAAGTTTCACTTCAACAATCAAAACTAATTCATTTTGTATCAGCTATCAACTAATTGTTCAGCTATATTGTGTATATTGCATTGTATCGATTCCTACCCATGACACTGAGGGCGATGGTGTGCTGGGCAGAGCCTTTTCTGTTTCGCACTACGATGGTGTACGAGCCTTTGTCCTCTGGGCAGGCCTGAGAGATCTCCACACTGCTCTGTGTCTCACTGCTCATGATCGACTTCCTTGACCCTCTTACTACCACCTGAAGAGGAAGCAAAGTGGAAGTGCACATCAAAACATGTTGCTCAATCTCAAAATTAAAATATCAAGTAATGAATTAAACTTAAGTACAACCAATGAATCTCTTATTGTTACCTTTTCTTTGTTGAAAATCCAGCAGCAGGCCACAGGGACAGAGCTGCTCCTGAACTCACAGTGAAGTCGGGCCTGCTCTCCTACTCGAACCTCCACCTGCTCTGGGGGGTCCACAAACTCCACAGGAGGCCCTAAGGAAAGAGTTTATTTGATTCATAAAACATGACTTAAGTGCTATCAAATTAAGCTTACATGTTGTGGTGTTCTCTAGTGATGGCAGTTTGACACTGAAGCTTCGAACGGAGCTTCAACCCTGGACTTCTTCTATTCCATAGAAGCAGTGCTTCGAAGCTTGCTTCAAATCAATTGACATATGACGTCCGAAGCAGCAACTGCTTCAAATCACGTGACATGTGACGCTCGAAGCAGCAACTGCTTCATTTCCTGAATGAATCAACTCACTGGTTCGCCGTCCAATCAGGTGATTCAATGCACTGCCTCGTCTCGATTCTGACAGGTGACAGGTTGAAACAGTTTCGAATTTGAGCGCTTCAACACTTTATAACCGCTCTAAACAATGCACAATGTGTGGGTTGTTGTCGTAGTTTGCGTTGTTGTGTTGAGTTGTTGGTATTGCATTTTAATTGGATCATTATAGAGCAAGCCAGGAAGAAAGATAGGTCGTTCTGGCTCGTGAAACACTTCGAAATGTAGAGAAGTTGTGAACAAAAAGACAATAATTACTATAAAAACACTTCAATAGTTTCAGCAATAGATAGCCCAGTGGATAGAGCCGGCGGCCAGGATGCGGCGATGTCCTCCTCCCACCTGGTTCAAAGCCCAGAATAGTCAAACTTTTGATCATTGCTTTTCAACTTTAATACTTTAATAAATGATAAAAGGCCCTCTCCGCCCAAAAAAATGTCCAGCACTCTCTTGTCTCTTCTCAATAACCCAATACACACAATTATCAATCTTTAATTGCAAATAGAACATGATATTCAGTCTTAGTGTGTGTGTGCATCGAATATTCAGTTAATTATTTCAAGGCAAAGATACGTTAAACCCACTGCAGCCTTGCACTTCGCCAGGAGAGGTCGCTGTAACTGAAGCTTCGAGAAATGAACCTATTTCCGACACAATTGTCCAAGTGGTTCGATGCTTCATTCAAAGCTTCATTTTGCCATCACTAGTGTTCTCCACTCTCCTTTGCTTGGGGAGACTTTTGTTTGAAAGTTTGTATCACTGATAGCTGTTGGGACTGAAGAAGAAGGTGGATTTACAGGTGTGCGCTACTATAGGTCGATTTAAGAAGTATCTAACCAATCACATGTCAGCAGTCATGTTAGGTTGCATTGACAGCTATCAACAGACAACCAATGCAGCCACACATGATTGTGTGGGTAGACTTCAACAGGTGAGTGAAGTTTAAAGACAAAATATTGTTTTTTAAGAGGTTAACTGAACAAAATACATGTGATTCCCAAATGTAACCTCACATTATTTGTGTTTGTTGCTGCTTTTATCTTCAATAATAAGAATGTTTAAAGTATACATTGCAAGATGAAATCTGAAGCCTCTTGGGGGACATTTCAGCCTCTTGGGGACATTTTTTCCAGACAAAAAGAAACTCACGTGCAATTATTTACTTGAACAATTTAGTAGTTTAGATGTAAACTAATCCTGGCCCCACTTGTTTCAGAGATTCTTTTTGTTCTAAGGAACCAAGAAAGACAATCATAGCAAAACCTTTTTTCCAACTGTTCTTAAGTCATAGACACAAAGGAATTGACATCAGACTTAAAGATGGGATCTCCAAAATAATTCTCACTTGCCTCTCAGGGCTTTCCCTAAAAAGCAGAAAAAAACAAGGGATTTTGTGGGCGTATACCAAGGCATTTTATTTTATAAAGCTTTTAAAAAAGTGTGTAGTCTACCTTTGTTTTCTTCTCTGTGCTGTCGTCCATTTTTAGAAGCTGTGGACAATTGGGTGTTCTTGGGTAACGCAACCTTAAATGTGACCTCACTGTGCAGCTCATGGTTGCTTGTTCTGGGGATTTGCTTTGTTTCTGTATCATGGCAAACAGAGTGGATACAGGTTATATGTACACAGTGGGATTCAATAGGAAAGATGTATGCTTAACCTCACTCCAACCTGTTTTACCTGTGACTTGTAACACAGCACTGCTTGACTGTTTCCCAGCAGTATTCTCAGCTGTGCACGTGTACGTCCCGGCATCGCCAGGTTTACACTGAGTCAGAGACAGACTGGAAAAACCATTCTGGAAGGAGGTTTTACTTGAGTGCAACCTCTCACCTAGAAGACAAAACAAAAATAGGCAAACACATGTTTGTCTGTATAGAGGAGGATCATTACGATACTTCTAAAGACGGGATATTGTGGCTCAATCCTGGATCCTAAAGGAGATGTGATAGGCTTTTTGTAGGTATGGTAATTAGACATTTACCATTGTGTAGCCAGGAAACGCTCAGTGGTCGACTTCCTGTGATAACACCTTGAAAGGTAGCATCACTTCCTTCACAGACTGCACAGTCGCTGAGTGGTTGTTTGAAGTGAGGCGTTTGGAGCGCCTGGATGAGTGGAAGTCTGGAATCTAAGAGGAGGGGAGAGGTTTGGGACAATGTTTTTTTTTAAGACGGGATTTATTCAGGGTTCACCTTTTCCTATCAGATTAAAGCACTTTCAAGTTACATTTTAAGGTTTTTGAAGCACCTTAAAGCTGTAGTAAATCACATATTTAAAAAGGGCGGTGGTGGCGAAGTCGATAGGGACTTGGCTTGGCAACTGGAAGGTCACCAGTTCAAGTCCCGGAAAGACCAAGTGCTACCAGGTGTCCCTACACTGCTCCCCGGGCGCAGTTCAAAATGGCAGCACACTGCTCCTAATAGGTCAAATGCAGAGAAACAATTTCCCCACGGGGATTAATAAATTATATCAAAAAAATCAAATTTACATATATTAATGCATTGCATAAACTCATTGCACATCTTAACCAAAATAAAGTGGCAAAGAAGAATGCAACTACATTTTTAAGAGTTATGGGCCTTTCCACTGCAGGCATGATGCAACTGTGTTGTGACCATAGGTTGTGACTCGACAGTTATGTTAGGTTAAGCTATGTTTTTTACTCTTGTGTTTTGATCTTGTCACTTCCTGTTTTTATTTTGAAAGTAATCATTCCCTCTCATTCCAGATCCCACATTTCCTGCCTTTGTGTGTTCTATTTCGTATATGGCTTCGCCCTCTAAGGCTATCGCTATTGGGTTATCCCCCTGCGCCCCCGCGCAGCACTGAAACACTTGTAGTCCACGCCCACCCGCTAGGTGGGCCCCACCCTCGGGCCTCCTTCCGGTATAAATAGGAAGGGGGCCCGGCAATCTGCTCCCTCTTTTCTTCAGCAACCAGCACAGTACTGAAGCACAGCAATTGAGAATCATCATGAGCAACAACTGCGTCCGTGATTGTCCCTCATGTGGCTCTGGGTTCATAATGAATTATGACCAGCAGAGATAAAAGCAGTATGCGAATCCTGCCTGGAGTCGGAGCACGCGTACGCGGCTCTAAACCAGCAGGTAGCATGCACACACTACGCCTGTCTCCCCTCGGGCGACAGGAAGCGGAGAGCGGACGCTCTTGCTGCTGCGACCGAGGAGGACGATTGGCCCGTCCAGGCTTACGAGCCCCGGACGGGGCCTCGTGTCCCTGGGGCCGAGTGCCGGGCAGGAGTCCAAAGAAAAGCAACTCCTGCCCCGCCTCCCTCCACGGTTCACCGTTCGGTTCTCCCCTCCCTCCTCTCCCCCGGACGGGGGAGACAGAGTCGGAGCAGAGTGCCAGCTGGGCGGCCGAACATGCTTTCCCCCTCTCCGTCACCACAGTGCGGCGGCGAATAACATTGCGCTGCTCTCCAACTCGGTGGTGACACTGGGAGAGTGGTCCACCACCGAGGCAGAGGAAATCAGCAAGACGGCCAGCACGGCGCTCATTCTGTGCGCGTCCGTTGCTGTCTCCCAGGCAAGGATTTCCGCGTGGGTGACACAGATCCAGCGCCACCTCTGGCTGAAGCAGGCGTCTGTTACGGAGACGGCCAGAAAAGTGCTACTGGACGCTCCAATCAGCCCGGACGGGCTGTTCGGACCCCAGTTCCACGCCATGGTGGAGTCCATGAAGACGGCCGCGGAACAGGCGGACGGCATTCGCCAGCATGTACAGCTGGCTCCAGCCCACAGCGGCACCAACGCTCGCAGCAGCTGCGGCGTCCACACCGGCCACAGGAGGCCGCAAGCGGAGAGACGCCCACAGCAACCGCCTCGACATCAGACTCGCCCTTCCTTTTTCCTCTGACACACTTTGTACGGAGTGCCTGGTCAGAGTGAGTGACGTCAGGGATCCAGCTGGGCGCTCTCCTTCCTGTCTGATACGCAGAGAGCTGCTGTTCCCCCTCTATGATCGCTGGGCAAGGTGGGACCTTCGTCTCTACTTTCTCACAGCGGCCAGTATGTATTGTTCCCAGCCTTCACCCCGTCGGGAAGATAGGCATGTTTTGCTATGTTCCAGGGACGGTGATGCGCCATTACGCATGGCACAACAGGCAGGGGGGTGTTATTGAGCAGGTGTGTCTGTGCTTCTAGTGCCGGGCGGACCCAGTGGGGCGCAGACTACATCATGCTTCGCCCTTAACCCAATAGCGATAGCCTTAGAGGGCGAAGCCATATACGAAATAGAACTGAGGTTACCTACTGTAACCCCAGCTTCTATGAGTAAATGGCGCAGCCCTCTAAGTGCGGGGCCCCACTGGCTCTACGAATAGCTGAAGAAAAGTTATTTTGTATGGGAGCAGATTGCCGGGCCCCCTTCCTATTTATACCGGAAGGAGGCCCGAGGGTGGGGCCCACCTAGCGGGTGGGCGTGGACTACAAGTGTTTCAGTGCTGCGCAGGGGCGCAGGGGGATAACCCAATAGCGATAGCCTTAGAGGGCTGCGCCATTTACTCATAGAAGCTGGGGTTACAGTAGGTAACCTCAGTTTCCTGCCCTTGGGATTGCTTGGCCCTGCCCTGATAGTTTTCACCTGTGCCCATCCTCCTCACCTATAAATAGCCCTTGTGTTTCTTTGTCCCATGTCAGTTCGTTATGTTTCATGTCGTGAGAACCTGGGCTTTTTGACTCCTGAAACTTTACTTTGAGAAATATACCTTTTGTCAAGTGAGTTTTGTTTTGAAGTACGACTTAGTTTTTGTTATTTAACTACTTTCTATTTTTGGAAGTACGACTTAGTTTTTGTAATTGAATTACATTCTATTTTTGGACAACTGTCTCCGAGTCCTGCTTTTGGGTCCTGTTTCCTGTGTCTCAGTTCATAACAAACTGATTGAATCATAGATGAACTTTAAATGCCCCGTGTGGATTGCAAATGTAGTCAAAAACTATAGACTGATGTTGGTGTATAGTATTCATGTTACCTCCAGGCAGAGCAGCTAAGTTCATCAGTCACTTGTGGCTGAATCCACTGGAAAGGGTCACAGCTGTGGGTACCAGCATGAGGAATTTGACACGGTGTTTGACAAGATTTTACGACCAGATGTGTATTTGCACACGTGTTTTGGTGTTCAGTGTGTTTACATTTGGGGGAGAAAATGGGACGGGCAGGCTGCATGTCACTCCTTGAAACTCCTGAGGATATTTCTGACAGCATATGTAACTAATTTCATTTCACAATATCCTGCTATATATAGAGAGCTGCACCCTTAAAGTGGCAAACTTTCCCCAGTGGAGCTGAACATATCAAACATGTGTAATATAACAGATCCCCATGTTCCTATTTGCCCTCGTGCAAAGGAACAGAAGTTCAAGTTTCAACATGAAATGCCTGCAGGGGCTGCAGGGGCTGCAGGACGGAATGTGACGTGGTACATTTAATTTATTTAACTTTAATGTACACATTATAGTATTAAAATCAATTGATAAGTGCAAAAGTGATCGTTTAAGAACTATGGACAACTGCAAACCCACGCACGGGCGCTCTCTACAGACCTCTTTAAAGTTTAAAATCCCCTAGGGAAATACATTTTTTGGCAGCTTCACCTTTCGCTGAAATGTGTTCAAGGTTGAAGGGGCAGAATAGGAGAATGTATTTTTAACAGATTCTGTACGAACTGAAGCAATGGAGGGAGTGATAAAACCTGGTAGAATTGGCTATTGCAGCACTGTTTTACATGACATGCAGTGAAATAATACAGGGAGGCTGTGGCGTAGTGGACTAGTACGTTGGTGATCAGGGGGTCACAGGTTCAAACCTCACTGCAATCAGCATGTCGTTGTGTCCCTGGGCAAGACACTTCACCCTGTGGGGATTGCCCACAGTATTGAGCATGTAAGTCGCTTTGGATAAAAGCGTCTAACATGTAATATAATGTAAAAATAAGTCTTACCTGTTGCAGATGGGATCCCAAGCTTGTGGGTTCCTGTTATCTTCGTGTTACTGGTATCCAGTCCATTCTCTTTCTGTTTCTCCACACAGAAAGTCCTGGCTTGAGGCTTCAGGGCCAGTTTGAAAGTAGACACAAAGGTCTTTGGCTTTCCCCCATCCTTATCCATCTCTAGGTAGAAATGATAACCAGAGACGTTTCAGATCACTCATCAGTCAGGCCCCTCTCTTGCTTATGGTGTCCGTTTTTAAGTATAGTGTGAAGCTGATGTGTTGAATGTTTTCACAAAGAGCCTCTGCATACAGGCTGCCTCTGCAATCTCTACCCACCCTCAGCCCCCCGATACACAGGAAACAGCCCTTTTTATCTGGAAGGCCAATTAAAAACACACATGTCCAGCCCACACTGTCCCTCTGCGCACACAGAGGGAGAAAGACACAAGTGATAGAAAACATGAGTAGGAAATGTGTGGGAGAGGCAAAACATTGAAGCTGGAGAAAAACAGTGCTTTAAAATGATAGAAGAAACACAAAAGACGTTTTTAAAAAAGCATTTTTACCTGGTTATATTCATACAAACTGCTTCCCCTCTCAGCTTCTGATGGCCATTTCCTACCTGTAAACACCTATTCCAGTAACACGGGTGGTAAACTGGGGCTATGAGAAACGCTGCCAGAGCCACCGCAGGAATCAAGAAGAGCCTGTAGGACGGCTTTCTGTCTGTGTTTACTCTGCTGCCTGTGCACAACATGTAAAGAATCATTGATGTTATTCTTTAAAGCCGGGGACTTCCGGGGGTTGGGTTTCTTTGAATGAAAAAGGAACCATCAACCATGTGACGACAAACAGAAAGCTATACTTCTAAATGCGATGCCTTGATTTATATTGATATGGGAATAGGTAGCTGCTGGTTGGGTGTGTCTCCAAGGTGCTCTCATGTTACCTTTTGTTGCCTGGTGGATCTAATTTCTATGTTCTCCATGTTTAAAGCTATTAAAGACACTTTGTCTCTTTCACTATTATAGAAAACTATTTCACTGACTTAAATGTTTTATTTTTTAGATCATGTGAATAAAAAAATGTATCATCTAGGCAGGGTCGGCTCTAGAACAAATCGAATGGGGGGGGGGCAATCATTTACCAAGGGGGGGGCACACACTGCCGTCAACAACCAACACACAAACACCAACATAACTTCTAAAAACATGCTGTAGAGTCTATTGTCTTTCACACACATTGCAGGGGTGTAGTGCTATTTTCTAGCGCACCTATGACCTGTGCATGCATGCACGGTTGTGGCACGACCACCAAAACAGAAACATATGGATATAGGCCACCATATAAAAAGTGTGCAAATGTATTTAGTATCCTATCCATGTGAACATGTTTTAGGTGGGGGTGGACCTAACCTCCTCTAGGAGGGTCTGGGGGCATGCTCCCCCGGGAAGATTATTTTTAAAATATTGAAGTTAAATGCATCAATCTGGTGCACTTTGAGAGCAAAATTAAGAGATCTATGGTTAGCCTACATCTCTCAACATCCATATGAAACAGAACTGTAAACAGATTTACTTTTTCTTTATGGATATTTTACTAATCACTCCCCTTTTAAACGGTATTCTTGTGTTACTGTCCTATAGTATTTCATACCCGTTTTTCATGTATTCTCTTATTCTTTAATAACTATAATGATCATATAAAGGTATTCGTCGCAAATACTTGTTTACATAAATGGTGACCAAACCGTTTGAGACCCACTGAGATAAGTTAACCTACACTAAAGTTAACTATCTAAACACTGAGAGAGTCCTTACCTCACTGAACTGACGTTATAAGAGCCTCTCAGTCTGACAGGAGAGGACTCTCCTCCACCTTGGTGTAGAAACAGCTCTTTATATCCGTTAGCATAGCTAGCTAACCAGATGCTAACAACAACATTTCACGTTACCACTCGCGCACTCACAAAATGCGCTCGTGCCACACACACACAGAGCCGAGCTTGAATGAAACACAGAGACCCAGAAGTAGGCTACTTGTACTGTACTGTATATCATATTATGTTCGATGGCTTTACTGTATAATCAGTGTAACAGATGAACAGATCGCCACCGGGCTTTCATTTAAACCCACAGCCACGTAATGATAACAAAACAAAGGTCGGGGGTCATTGGTCAAGCAACACACCAATCAGAGAGCAGCAGTGAGCACGCCTCAGGCTGTGTTTTATATTTGTATTATTTATATCACACAACAAAACTTTAGTGGAAACGTTTTCACTTATATGATTTTTTTTTTTTAAACGGCAAACTGGCAAGGCTTGCCCACCCTGCGTTGGGGGGGCACAGTGACTCATTTGGGGGGGGCATGGCCCGCAAATGACCCCCCATGACGCCGACCCTGCATCTAGGTCAGGATCATTGCTGATTGTCCTTCATTTTTAACTAGTTTTGTTCGAAAATATCTACTTTATGGGATCAATAATGTACATTTAGACAACAGTAACAGTAAGTGTGTGTTTAAGATTTCATTTTTGTTTTAATGTTTTATACATATATTTGTCTGTAATTACTTTTTTGTTAACATTTCAAATTTGTTTAGTTTCTTTTTTTTTGCCAGAAATGTTGTGTTCTTGAGGCTGGGGGGGAGGGTTTTGTGTGTTATTTCCTGTTTATCTAAAGTGAAAAAACAAGTAAAATAAAAACTTGATACAGCACGTGTTCAGAGATAGGACTGTGAACGTATTCTGATAATAAACCAGAAATGCTGACACAGTTTAGCATGGAAATGTGGAATCAAAAACTGATGCTTTTGTGGCTGATAGTTATTAAGACAGACAATTGTCTATTGTACACACTTAACACAATGCTGCATCAACAATAACAACGGTTGCATAATATTTTCCTTAAAAGCCTACCTCAAACAGATGAGCTGCTATGTTGTGGTTTTAAATGGTGGGCAGTGCAGGAATGTCGGGAAACAGTCACATGGACTGGTATGTGTAATTAGAACCATATGGGAGTCATAATTTACTTAATACTACAAACATGTCCCCCCGCTCTGAAAGCATGTTGATATATGGACCAGACACTGAGCAAAGCTTAACTGTTTACTGATGTACAGACTCACTCTACTCACTCCAATACAAAGACACATGAAAAATGTTGCTTTAAATACAAACACACATACATAAACAGTTTACACTCATGAGGTTCAAGGAATACATAAGACTGATGTTAGACAGAACATATATTTTTACTTATTAGTAATCTAAAATGTTTTGTTCTGCAGACTACCAGAGAGTATGCATTGCCAACAAATTGTGTTTCTTTTCCTTCTTTACTTACATTCAAGATGGTTAGGTAAATAATTGTTTTGCTGCTGGATACATTTTATTATGTGTAATATATGTTGGGGTAGCATAACCACATCAATTAATTTGCTGCGGAAAGTATTCTTAACTGATTTAGCATTAGTTGTGTTGTTATTGTTTTCTCCATCATGATTATTAATAACAAAAGCTAATTGTTGGTACATCAAGACTTCTTGCACATTTCACATTCATTTCTTTCCTGTTATTAGTTTGTCTTTCCTTTTCCCTGAAAGTCCCAAATTGTACACATGTGTTTTGGGGATAATAAATAAAAGAACTTCAAAAGACATGACATCACCCTTGAAAACTATGTACACTGAGTACAGGCCCACTAAGCTTGGGCACATTCTTTAGAAATAGCCATATAAGGTAAAAAGATAGCATAGAATAATATAAGTAAGTACATTCAGTGGGACAGTTTTTGTTTTTCAACAATAGAATAATGCACTTATTGCACAAAGCACTTATATTTTATGCAGGCCCACAACCCCATCTCTTTCCTCAACAATTATCCTTATCAGACAGAAATCGTGCAAGGTTTTGACCAAGTCTTGTGGAATTCAAAACAGGAAAAAGCAAAGAGTGGGCAGCACAATGTTCTCTCTGCGACTGAGTTCTCCAACTATGGTAATTATTTTACTTCCTGTTCCCATGAAGTACTTCAAAGACAAGCAGGCTCTGTGTTATCCTGTTCCCACAAAGTTCTTTAAACACATGCCATCAATCCATTACACCCAAATGTTGAACACATTTTTATAAAAAAGTGGAATGGGGCCCTCCTGTGGTAGCATGCCTCACATTGCAGAAATGAACAAGTCTGTCAACGAGCATTGACTGCCGTACGGGAGAGAAAGTCCTCAATTAAACTTTGAACATATCAAAATGTGCGCTTTTAAGATGAGCTGGTGCCTGGTGCACACTGAACTGCAGCAATCCAAAATATGTTTTATCTCTTGAGCCTACATTTCTTTGCAGGCAAATAAGAAGTTACGGATAAGGCTTCGTGGACAGAGAGGCAGTAATGAGCAGAAGAAAGATAAAACCACACCTCCATGTGCGCACATCAATGACTTGTCCTCTAACAGATAGTATCTGTATGTATTATTATAAAACGGTAAAGCCTTGTGACTCACAATTGAGCCATGTTTGACATAATCTATTCCTCACATACATCGAAAGAAACTGCAGTTATTCAGTGGTTAATGGGGACAGTCATTTCTGATGTTTTGTCTGAAATAGGAAAGCAGCATGGTCCTTCACAGCCTGATGCACGCTGGCTTGAGCTCTAAGAAAGCAGAAAAAGGAGATGGACACAGAAAAAGACATGAATGGATAGAAAGAGATTTGAAAAAGGAAGGACACTGCCAGAGTGTTACAAGCATCCCGGCTGCTCCTTCTACTGTGACAAAGATTATTGTGCTGCAGCCAGAGGCCTCGCTCCTCTTCCAGCTGATGGAGTCGGGTCAGGCTTCCTGCAGCTGCTCCATATGTTGCTGGAGAAGCTCTGGGGAAGAGTTTGGTCCTCAAAAGGGATGGGAGGAACCCTGAAGCAAGTTCCAGTAGTCAGACGGCTCCAAGTGCTCAGACACTTCAAACTGTGGCAGAAAGAAACTGCATTTCTGTTTCGTTGCGAATAAAGACTCAAGATCTCTTGTTATTTTTGTATATGTTTGTCAAAATGCTATGTGGGATTTACTGAAGGCTTCCCACAGTTTCTAAATAGGTTAAAATAGACGTTTGAGCTGTTATTCCCAGTTTTTGAACACGTCACAAGGCCTCTCTATTGATGCTAAGCTTAAGATTTTGTTTTAACCATTTCGAATTTTGAAGACTGGTATGTAGTGTTACAAATGAAAATCATGACACTAAAGCCAAGGCCAATATTTACATTATATTCCAACAAAAGGCCATATAGAGGCTTCTACCTGATATTGAGCTAATCACATTCTATGGTACTTTTTGCATTCATAAACGCTACTATTCAAATCGTCTAACAGGGACCTCGCTGAATGTTTCCATGTGATATATCAATTTACAGTCCAGTCAGTATGAATATGAACCTGCAGCCTGATATGTTATCAGGCTGCAGGTTCATTTTCATACTGACTTACATCTAGGTGTAAAGTCTGTATCTCTTCACACACACACACTGAGGGACGTCTGCTGCTTTCTCTCTGTCCTCTGTCCTTTCTTCTTTTCATTACAGTACAAACTTGAATCGCTTGCAACAAGTCCTCACAATGTGCACGTTTTGCAGCTTCAAATGTGGATTTATTTTCTTCAACATGGTCTTTATGGTAAGTCATTTTGGTAATTCTGTCTATAAATGAAAGTGTTGATTACAGCAATGATAGATAACAAAGAATGGATCAATGTACAATTTTATATTTGTATCCGTAGTAAAAGTGTTAGTGGCAGTAAAATTGAATAAAACTTTATTCTAAACTGCTTTACACAATGTTTTGTATTAATAAGAGTGATTTGTACTTTGGATTAATATCCAACTATGTTAACAATGTCCTATACCATAATCTTGAAGACATAGTTAGACAAGATCTTCCTCTTTACAATGATTTAGTTTCACACTACAGTATGTTGGCAGTACTTTAAATCAACAGCAGAACAGGGTTCATTGGGTTTTATTTGACTATTTAAAGCCCACTGCTCTAATGTCCTTTTGTTGCATTTGCTTTTCAGGCATCTGGGGTTGCTCTCCTCACTATCGGAGTACTGCACAACCCCACTTTCCAAGAGTTGGGAGAAATCGCAGGGAAAACCCTTACAAAAATTGCTATAGTCCTCATAGCAGTGGGTTCCATCATTACAGTGGTCTCCATCTTGGGCTGTCTCGGAGCATTCTTTGATAATTATAAGTTGGTGGTATCTGTGAGTAACACAACACTACATAATGTAAATGTCTCCTCATACATTTTATTAAAAAAATGGTGCCTGTGGGACAAATAGGGCAAGGCTGATCAATATATATATTTATTTTTTTAAGCATATGTGACAAGACTGAACTCTAACTCTGCTCACTCGGTTTCTCTTATGAACTAGTTCCTCTGTTGCCTGATCATCATTATCCTAATGGAGATAATCACTGGGGCTATCGTTTACACATTCTACAGCAAGATGATCTTGAATCCTTCTGCCCTAGCGAACATAAAAGGTTCAGTAAACTACATGGACAAAATGAAAATGATAATCAGTGAGTACAGCCCGGAGAAGAGAGCTGCCATCGACAGAATTCAGGAAAAGGTAACGCACAGAGATATTTGCAAAAGGCCTAATCATCCCAAAAAATATTGTAAGCTCTTATTAAGCCATCTGTTTTCTCAGCTCTCTTTGTGAACTGCGTATGTAATAGATACCAATAAGACTTAGATTGTTTTAATTGACTTTGCATTGTGAAAGTGAATGATGTAATGCCAAATGTTAACTTCACTGTAAAAAGAAAGAGTTTTACAGGCCTACAGTACATTCACATATTCAATTTTGGATGCAATTGTGTACAAATTATAACAATGAGTAACAATAAGAAGCTCAGCTACATAATAAACCTCCCTCCTACAAAGTATTTCTAAATACAATTTTCGTTTATTGTGCACACATGACAGTAGTGGTATACCAGCTTTTCTTAGAAGTCCACACAAGAAAATCTTATGGTTTTTTTAAAGAAAGAAAACATGCCTGTGTGTCCATCGAACAGGTTTTACACTGCATCATGAACACACAGATCACCAGGTTACCTTGATGACTTTTTCATGTATAAAAACATTTTACAGTTGAAATGCTGTGGAGCAGACGGCCCCGACGACTGGGCCACCAGTGTGGGCTGGGAGGACCACGAAGCTACGCCGGACTCCTGCTGCGTGGAGAAGGGTGCCGGCTGTGGGAAAGAAAAGGACAAAGCTAGCAAAAAGGTCTACTGGGAAATCTTATTTCAAGTGCATAGTCATTTGAATTCATTTTTGTGAACAAGTAAGTATTTTATTTATATTTTGTGTGTCCTTTTCAGGGTTGCATTAAGGCCATCTACTTATTTCTGGGGAAAAGACTGATGGCGGTGGGAGTTATCTGTATATGTCTTGCAATTGCAGAGGTAAACACATTCCTTATAAATAAAAAAATGCAATCAACGTATCTGTAAAAAAATAAAAATAACATGCATTTCGTCGTATGATTTAGTTATTTATTAAATTACATAGGAAAACATATTTAAACAATTTGAATGAGAGAACATCCATAAGTTATGGTAATGTGGACATTTGTAAAATGATGGCATGAATGATAATGAAGCCTATCTCAACCTGTCTGCCCAAGGTGGTGAAATCCAGAATTAATTAGAATTTATGGAGAGAGAAATTAACTTTTGCTGACCTGTCTTGAGTTCATTTACTTCCAGTAACTTATAACATTTGTACCTGTTACAGTGTTTTGGAGTATTCATCGGGGCTCTCTTCAGTTGTAAAATAAAACAGAAAGACTATGACAACATGAGCTGATGTCATCGTGGCCAAGCACAGCAGACTTCACACATTGCTGACATATTGGAACTACTCTATTTGCTTTATCCAGTCTTTTTATACTATAATTGGACTTAAAGATGATTCTGTAATTGATATGTTTGAAAACAACTGAATGACTGCTTTTTTTGCACTTGCAAAATTTGACTATTTTAACAAAATATATCTAAATGGAATGGTTTGGTCTTTTTCATCGAAAACACCACTCTATAATAGTCTCATGTTTAATTGTCCTGCTACTAAGAATACATCTAATAAATGTGTGATACACTCTTGTTGGAGGATTTCATTTATGTTTGACAACTGATTTGACATCTTTAAAGTTTTTAACTTTTGACAAATGTTCAATATTTCAACAACAATTCTGCGTCACTCACTCAGCTCTACGAAGGCCAATACTGAACATTCATTTTACAGACATATCAAAACTAAGTAATCAAGTAACAGATTATTTAACATAGAGATGTTACATTTGCTCAACATGATGCTCTTGCGATCTTTTTGTTATGACTCAAAAGGTAAAATAATCTCATAATTATAAATAATTTAGGAAAAGCAATGTTCTCAATCAAAGGATCTAATCGCTTTGCACTAGGCAGAGGCAATTTAGAAGTACACTACATTTCCCAGAAACCCACAACAGGAAATGCGTCCGCTCTCAAAATCAATCCGTCACTGCTATCAGCTCGAAAAGTAACGTGTGCGCCAGCAGCACGCAGAGAGGAAAAATCTAATTTAACAACAACATTGAAACCACAATCAAAGGTAAATAAATAGTTTTATTGTAATATAATGTATTCCCACTACTACTTAATATATGCTATGTAACATACCACACAAGCTAAGCTAACAGACTGTGTGTAGCGTTTGGACTTAAGCTAAATGAGCTGTCTGGATGAATATTGTGTTAACATAAAACCCAACCACGAACTATAGGCTACTGCTTAACTGGATTTACACAGGTTAACATATGTATAATAAAACAAGTTGCTTAGTAAGTATATATGAGATGATAGTGATTGAGATAATTGTACAATTATTAGTTACCCTTCTCAATGGTCTCTCTTCTCGATTATATTGCTGAGCAGCATGTCCAAGGCTTTAACCAGGAGAATAAAGGAGCTGGAGGAAGAATGGGGGAAGCTCAGGTCCGAGCTGAAGGAGAGAAGTCAAGCTGGAGAGGATTCAGAGCTGACGTCCAATCCATCCACTCATGAAAACACTGACTCCAAACCTGATGTTAACACCAGCAGCTGTAAAAAGGGTAAGAAAGTAGCCAAAGAGCGTCCTTTCGACTTCTCTGCACACCCTCGGCGGCATGTGGCTCTGCGGCTGGCTTACCTGGGATGGTCCTACCAAGGGTTTGCAGTTCAGGATAACACTGACAACACCGTGGAGGCCAGACTCTTTGAAGCTTTGCTGAAGACACGGCTGATCCAGGACAGACAGAGCTCCAACTACCACCGGTGTGGTCGTACTGATAAAGGAGTCAGTGCCTTTTCCCAAGTGAGTTCTCAAAGTACTCATCATCTAAATTGGAATAATGTAACAATATGGTGAGAAAATATGCCATTAATCTGAATGGTGCTCTAGTTCTGTGCCCAAAATTTGATGACAACAATATTATAGCTGCATAAACGTAAGAGACATGTTTCCTCTTCTTTGTAGTGATATTTTTCAATCTAGAGTTACTGCTCAAAGTACCAAAGAAATACATTTGAATTAAACAGCTGTGTCTCTAGCAATCATGATTCTGTTTCTCAAGATAATAGTTTTTTTCACTATTATTTGTTGCCCCCTAAGCACCTCAACCCACGTGCCATGACATATCATTGTCTGATATACTCATAAACACACAAATTCTAGCTTTATTAATAGCACTACAGTTAAGGTAGAAAAATGTTTAATTTTAGATTTTGACTTCAACGGTTTTATTCCTCCACAGGTCATAACAATCGATTTGCGCTCCACACAGTTTTGTGGAGGACTGGGCATCTCAGTTCCTGAACATGTTGATGTTAGCATCAAGAACAAAGCTACTGGCAGTGAGGTTCCCTATGTGAAGATGCTGAACAGAGTCCTGCCTCAGGACATTAGGATCTTGGACTGGTCTCCAGCTGCAGAGGGCTTCAGCGCTCGCTTTGACTGTAAGTCTCGCACGTACCGGTACTACTTCCCCCGCGGATCCTTGGATGTGACACTGATGGCAGAGGCTGCAAAAAGGTGGGTGAAGACACAAAATGATGAATGTTGATGTTACCCCTCAATGTCACAGTTCTGATTTGATGGTTTGTTAACCCCGACAGATACGAGGGAACTCATGACTTTCGCAACCTGTGCAAAATGGACGTGGGAAATGGAGTCCTTCAATTTGAGCGGACCATCTTGTCTGCATCAGTAAAGCCTGTGCAGCCACAGGACATCTCCAGCACTGGCCCATATGATGTATTCATATTTGAAATAAAAGGATTGGCCTTCCTGTACCATCAGGTATGAAGACACACTGATCAGTGATTTTTCTTTCCTTAAAATGTTTAATTTCAAGCCGTCATATTGATATATATATATTGATGATTTGTGACATTTGCAGTCTGGGTGAACTCCATGTTGTGTTTCATGCAGGTACGATGCATGATGGCACTCCTTCTCCTGATAGGGCAGAAACTGGAAGACCCGGAGCTAATTGATAAGCTCATGGATGTTCAGAGTAACCCCAGGAAGCCACAATACAGGTGTGTTTGTGTACAAATCCATAATAAAAAACAATATGGTAAAACTACATTTGCATCTGTATGAATGTTTCTTTTGTCATTTGTCTCTAGTATGGCAGTAGACTACCCGCTGGTGCTGCACGACTGCCACTTTCAAGGTCTGGCCTGGGAACAGGACATTGAAGAGGTGAGCCACGTCCTGTCTGAGCTTCAGCAGCACTGGACCCAGAGCACAGTCCGGAGCCACGTCCTGCACGGGATGATCCAGGGTTTGGGGGCCGCAGGTGAGATGTTCAAAGAGATGAACACACCTCAACATTTTTAATTATGTCAAAATACACCTCTGCAGGGCCAGACTGGGATAATAATTTAGGAATCGAATGTCACTCCAGGCCAATATTCACACATTAACAATAGACGTTTACATACAGAAAATCATATACTGTTACTCTTTTGTTGAAATATTTGTCTGTGTCCCAATAACATCTTTTAGTTTTATTATTTAAGATAAGTTAAACCTTTTATTGATCCCTGTAGGGAAAATTATATGTCACCGCAGCAACAGTAATAAGTATGATACACAGGATAAAAAAAAGGTCAAACTTACCACAAAGGTAAATAAATAAATAAAAGTGTAGTAAAAAAAAAAGGGAAAATGCTAGATTCAATAAGTTAATTGGCAGGAGAACAAAAAGGATATTAGACTCCACAGTGAGAATAATTATTAACACTTTGAACTGCACTAAACGGTACAAAAGGTGCTTTACAAATAATGTTTGCTTGATAGAATACTTTGCTTAGACACAGTATAGTGTATATACACATTCAAATATTTGTTTAAATTGTTTCACTCGTCTCTATTTACAGGTGGAGTGTCCTCCAATGCCTGCTGTCTAGTAGAAGGCAGCAAGCAGAGAAACTACCGGCCCCTGCTCGAGCGTCCGTGCTGCGAGAGCCTGGAGTCCAGGATAAACCATTTTGTCAAAAGAGGCAGGCTGGAGCGGGAGGAAGGGGAGAATGGAGGTGAAACGGTGCACAGAGGGAAAAAGTCCAAACATTCCCACAGTTCCCCTAGTCTGCCTGTTTCATCAGAGATGTCATCACCAAAACAAAGTACAGATGAAAAAGCAGAAGATTAATATATTCTCACAGGAGAATCAATTTGCCAATATATCATTTGTAATTGTTGTTTCTGGAAGCATTGTATATACATTTTAATTCGAAAACAAAATGTTTTTTTTCCTTTTTCATTTCTTAAAAACTGTGTTATTACATTTTCATTCATGCAAATATTTTTGCTTTGAAATAAACACGTTTTTGAGAAATTGTTTATCGCTGATATTTATTTTCAAATGTGTTATTGAACGCAGTGGTCCGACCTCAAGTTGTAAATGGGAATTTGCAATTAACTAAGCGGAACCAACGTACGTCGGTAAAGTCGGAAGACTTTCGAGGTGGCGCTTGTCAAGCTAAGAAGCTAGGTCGTTAGCAATCAGTTGAGTGCAAGTCAGAGTTACAGACGGCAATATCTTGCGACACGACTGTGCTCGCCATTGTTTTCTGACTGCATATCTGAAAGGGCGGAGTGGAGATGGCTGCTGGTTTGTGGTATTGCAGATTTGTAGTCGCTCTCACCTGATAAAGACTTGTGCTAACGTTAGCTTGTTAGCAATCCTGGTTGTTTACTACACCGCTGTGGCTCTGCAGGACATCCCAAAGTACATTCAGCCGAATTAAGGAGAAGCACACGTTACAAGGTGAATATACAACAAGGGTTTGGTGGTTAACTAACAAAATAACTTTAATAACTGTGTTAACCGGTCATTCTCTCAAATAAATTGGTTGCATAATAAAGGAGCTATGGTCTGGGTTTATTTTGGTGTTGAGTCAAGAATAACTTCAAAGCTGTCTAACTAACTTTAGTTTGCTTGTTATCTAATTTGTGCACAAACTGAGTGCAGCTCAGCCTCTCCACAGCAGGGGGCGTGTTGCCCTCATAGCAGCACCAGACTTAATATACTCATAAATAGCAAGCAACACCTGGATATTTTCAGAAATGTATTCGAAACATCTGTATATATCTCTATCATCTTTCTTAGATTTAGATTGAATTACCCTTTATATTGGCTCCACTGTATGTGGACAAACATAATATATACACCTTGTCAGCTTTTATTTCCTTTTAATTGTAATGTCTTTTTTTTGCATTGCCCTGATTTACATAAACAATTTTTTAATTTGGTATGAACTTTACATGAAAGTTAAAATACTAACATGCTGACAGTTATTTGTAAAACTTAACAATACTCGGTTGTTTTCATAAGTTTATATGGATCAAAAAGAAGAGAAAACCCATCCACAAATATGCCCAATACATTGTGGTATTGGGTTTGAGAACAATGCTGTTTCTCTTTTAGCCATGAATTTATACTTAAAAACAATTGACATTTCCAATCTACAAGTTTTTTTATGATAAAATTGCTTTTTGTATACATTTGAATCAGCTTCTCAGAGTCACCATACAGCTAGAGTAACCCTTGTATTACTTTAGTGACATTACTCCCTGGTTAAACTTCCTGTGTCTTTGCCTCAAGATGTTCCTGGTGGGACTGACGGGAGGTATTTCCTCAGGGAAAAGTGCAGTGTCTACGATGCTGCGGGAGCTCGGGTGTCCCATTATTGATGCTGATGTTGTAGCAAGGAAAGGTGGGTGGAAATCTCTCCTGCAAATATTAAGATTTCAAGTCAAGAGTTAGAATAACTAGTCAACACTGTCATCCAGGATAACTAAAATTAACTCACATGTGGTAATATGGATTCACCCATATGTCCCACATCACTGACTCATAACGTGTATTATTATACTGAAATGGACATGAAGATGTTGAGCCTGTAGGAGGTTCATTAAGACAAACGCTTGGAGAGTGCATGCATCATGACGGCCGTCTCTGTTGACTACAGGGATGATCTAGTAGTTATCTGGTGAAGATAAAAGGCCACAGAATTAGGGGAAATGTCCCAGCTGCATGTAGGAAATAATAGAATAAAGATTGAAATGCACTCTGGTGATTGTTATTAAATCGATTACAATATTTTCTAATCCCCCTTTTCCCCTCTGTGTGTACTACTTTTCTTAGTTAGTGCAAAACGGTATATGTTCTTATTTTTGACACTGTGTTAAAGGTCATCTATTATGCAACTTTGTCATGTCTTTTATACATAAACATGTGTCCCCTATGTGTAAAGAGATTCTGAAAGTTTCAGGAAAAAATATTTGCTCACTTTTTGTCTTGATCCATTTATTTATGATGTCATAACGATTTTTTGGCTTGTGTAGCCATCAGCCAATAACCAACCAAGGTAACACCTTATCACCTGAATCTCCTCCTAGAGCACCATTCTTTTTTAACCAAATATCTCTCCGAGGGGCGTGGGGAGTGGCTCCTTATTTTCATCTAAAGTAAAAGACCCAGAATCAGCACTTTTGAAACAGAGGGGATTATGGGATGCTACATTTATCTGTTTGGTATTTCAAACCAAACACTTCAGAGAGATGTTTGTATATATATATGAGACCTATAATATATTGATGAAAAACAGTATAATAGGGGACCTTTAATTAAGATGTTCTTTTCTTGATACAAGTTGTGGAGCAGCACACTCCGGCCTATTCCCGCATCGTTTACCACTTTGGACCGGAGATCCTCCTCGAGAATGGCGAGATCGACCGGCAGAAGCTCGGTCAGCTCATCTTCGCCGACGAGGAGAAGAGGAAGCTGCTGAACTCCATCACCCACCCGGAGATCCATAAAGCAATGCTCAAAGAGATCCTGTTGTACTTTCTCAGAGGTGAGGCTGAGTGTGTCTGAGTTACAATCTACTGAAAGGGAGCTATGGCTGTTTTGATGTGGAGCGCCGATTGTCACAAAGCTGTATGAATTTCTCACTACACGCCAAATAATGCCAACATTTTAGAATATTACCAATATTTTTTACGAGGTTAAACGTGATGGTGGATCCAGCCACTGTGTATGTTGTTAAAAAGTTAAGAACTTTGCTACTTGTATTTCATAATGTTATAGTGTAAATGTTTTGAGGCACTTTTTAAAAATGATTCCTCTTTTGTTTCCACAGGATACCGCTACGTCGTGCTGGATGTGCCCCTTCTGTTCGAAACAAGACGTCTCACTAAGTTTCTCAACCACACTGTAGTAGTCTACTGGTAAGCCCACTGCTAACTTCCCCATTATTTTACATGACTCATTATTTCCAGGTTTCTCTCATCAAAATCTTAAAATATGTTGATGTTTGTTTTTGACAGAAACTGGCCATTAAGCCCAGTTTTGTGAGTTTTTGGTTACCTCTCTCTTATGACATTTATTAGCATGACTCACTGCCTCTGGATTTTTTTTAACAAGGCACCCTGGCTGCTCCATAAATAACCTCCATTGTCTGTTCCCTCTCAGTGACCCTGCCACTCAGCTGCTGCGCCTGATGCAGAGGGACGGCCTGACACAGGAGCATGCGGAGCAGCGCGTTGCCGCACAGATGCCGCTCAATGAAAAGCGCGGCCTGGCCAATCACGTTGTGGAGAACTCCGGCAGCCGAGAGGACACCCACAGGCAGGTCCTGCGACTGCACACACGGCTGGAGGACTCCATGGACTTCCTCTTAGTAAGGGTCATCGCTATCGCTGCCACTACTAGTCTGGGTGGGATTCTGCTGTATGCAACCAAGATACTTATGTCCTAACAGAGGACAGACGCGGGGAACAATAAGTGGGGGAGTGAGTAGAAACAGGCGAAGGCACACCGGGGGGTCCCGATTCAATTTACTGTGTGATTAGTTTCCCAGCACCCACCACTACAGTTCAGTGGTGTGACGTGCTCTGTTTGCTCCTAACACCGACTTCCATTATTGACACAACATGCACTGATAAATGTGGTTTAGTGGGAAGGGTTTGAATGTGCAATTTCTTTCGGTTTCACTCAGAAACATTACAAACATGAAGGTGATACCTTAGAGTTGCTGCCCAATGCAGTAACGTTTATTTTAAGTTTTAAGGGCATCAACAGTGATCCCAGTTTTTTTTTGGTGTCGTGTGCAACACATAACTAACATCAGCAATATCAGGCAAATGACTCGATCTAGTATATATGAGATTTTATTTGATTGTATTTTATACCCTATGATGATATCCAAATAAGACATTTTGGTTGATAGTATACATTATGAATAAAACAAAATGAAGAGCAGAAAAAAGTAAACAGCTGCACATTCTTAAAACCGTTTATTTGCAGTTTGTTTATTAGCACAAATGCCAGCCCTGTCCCTAATGATAAATGTGCAAAATTATTGGATGGCCTACAATACCCAACATGAATGAGCTGATATTTACATAATATGTAATATGATTGCATGTTGATGATATGTATAATTAAGAGGTGACGGGATGTATTTGACAATCCATTTGTAATGGGAACAGAATCAACAGACTTTATAAATATATACTGTAACACTGTATTTTCTTACACTTGAAGCTCTCTGTAAATACTAAGTCTGTGATTTTATTTTCTGTAAGCACTCACTTGTCACTATACACAACATTTGTAGCAGCTGTTTGAATGAATTATAAAAGCGTTACTGTTTTAACAAATAACAACTGTCAGATGGTGTCCCTTTTCATTATTTATTTTGTATAATTTTTTTATTTTGCCATTTGTCCTGAACATATAATACTGTTCAATATTTACTGTGCAGAATGATTCTGCAATTTGACACTAAGAGGTTAATTTCTAATTCATTTAAGGATGGGGGAGGTTTCTTTTGGCCTCTTAAATCAGATTTTAATACATATTAGTTTGAGGAGGTTTTTATGATATTACAACTAATTTGGAAAAAAAACAACAATAACTTAACACAAATGTTGAGCCTTTGAATATCCTTTACACAACTGCTGTTGAGTCTCAATACCCACATTTTTCAAAACCGTAATGGCAACTAAGGATTTCTGTAAAATGTTAGGTCGTACTCAAAATCCAGGGAAATTACGTCACTGACATCATCAGGGTTATTCTCAGACTTTAGAAAGCTCACCTCAGAGAAACAGGAGACATTATACAACTTTTTTCACAGAATGAGGACTTTTTAGGAATAAACTGAGAAAAACTGTAACTGAAGAAACTAGAAATGTATTGTTATCATTGTTTCTTTTAAAAAGTGACAAATGTCTGTTAGAATCCAAAGTAGATATCTACAAATGTTTGGTTTGTCCAACCAACAGTCAAATTAATTAAATATTTTCTGTATGACTAACAAATGTTTACGCATGAGAAGTTATTAGAATGCTAATTGTTTTATTCCATCAGATTACCATATTCGGTAGCATCCTATGACAACAGATATAAATCCTATCGACAACCCAATATTCTTTGCAAAACACATTGATATAATAACATCCTTCAGGTAATGTGTTAGTGACAGTTCCTAAGGAGAGGAAAATAATGAACTCCCGTTAACGGTGAGTTGTGACGTCCTTGTTCTTTACCACATTAGAGCTTCGGCATGAAAATTCAGGCCTACAGGCGGATGTGGTGACATCTTGGCACTGAAGTCCCAGGAGCCTGGGTGGCTCACTTGGCTTGGTCTAAAGCTCCTACTGGTCTCATATTTGTTTTCATCAAGCCACAGCAGAAATAATGCAAAGTGACTGGGGCTGAGGTGGGCGGGGGGCAACATAATGCACACAATAAAACTGGCATGACAAATTCAGGGAGAGCGATGATGAACATGATTGTCTATTCTTAGGTTCCTTTGTTTTGTTTTTTTAAATCTACTCCTGCCTCTGTCTGAAAGTAACATGGTTTACTGGGCAGTCATCTGTTCGGCAGAGATTTCTAAATGTTCTTCTCTTTCTCAGACACAGACAGAGGCCAGATGCAGAGCGTGTAAGGAAGTCTATATCTACACCAGCAAGTGTGAAGGCTCCAGGCGGAAAAAGGGTGTCGAAATCTCAGTCTGAATATAAATTGCTTTTAATTCTGAGGGTGTCAAGCTAAAAGGTGAAAGTCTGAAGTTGCCTTGTTACACTTTGTAAAAGTGCATGGATACAGGCACAACCTAACACTTCATTGTGTGTGGTAGGTCTTCTCCTGCAGCAGGACAAATCATTTCCTGATGGCAGGGGGTAAAGACTTCTATAATCTCACCATCATTTTCAGAGAGTGGGCCTGCGGCACCACAGTGTGTCCACATTTTGAATCTCCTGTCTGAGTGGTTTTTCATCATTCCCCCCGCCTACACTGCCGTCAGGGAAGGTAAAGCAGCGTGAGCAAAGGAAAACCAAATAAATAGCTTAGCACAAAATTCTACTCCGGACATTAAACATGCTTTATTGCATGTTATGCAATGTTTAACTTAATATGTCAGCTCAGGCCCGGTTCCAGAACAAAATGACTAAGGGTGCATCTGAGATTAGAGAGAGTGCAGTGGTAAAGTGCTATTTTTATAAGTGGGGAGTGGACCTAACACCCTCTAGGGGGGTCCTCACCTCCTCTGGGGGGGTCCGGGGGCATGCTCCCCCGGGCAGTGATGTACCTGAACGCGTTCAATGAACGATCGTTCATGAACGCGTTCATATTTTGGGCGAACGTGAACTGAACGTACTGTATTTCCGCTAGATGAACGTAATTGAGAACGCGTTCATTATCAGCACTGTATAACGGCGTTCAAAAGTGGGTTCATTCTCAGCACTGTATTATAACGGCGTTCAAAAGTGTGCCAGATTTCATATGCCTTTCAGCCGAAACCCCAGTTAAAACACACCGTAAACAGGCTTCAAAATAATGCGGAAAACCACCCAATCTGGCAACAGCAAGCTGCCTGTGACGCGTACGCGCCTGTAACCCCTGGCTGTCGCACTAAAATATAAATATACTAAATATATCAGACTCCTCACAAGAAACAATGTGGAACCGCGGAACCGGCGAGCATTGAATGAAGTATGGACGAAGCCGAGAGCAGCTGCAGCAGCACTCGCTCAGAGTGAGACTCTACGGCAGGGGTGGGGAACCTCCGGCCTCCGGGCCGTATACGGCCCGCGAGACAATTTGGTACGGCTCTCGAGGTAATTTATAAACACACGCAAAAAAAAAATCATTAGCATCTGGTTAGCTAGCTATGCTAACGAATATAAGAAGCTTTGTCTACAACCAGTGAGGTAAAGGCACATCTTTATATGATCATTATAGTTATCAAAAAAATAAGAGAATAAAGTAAACAGGTATAAAATACTATATGACAGTTATTAATAAAGAAGAATACAGTTTGAAAGGGGAGTGATTTGTCAAATATCCATAAATTAAAAGAAAATCTGTTTACAGTTGTGTTTGGGTGTTGAGAGATGTGTCCATAGATCTCCTAATGTTGCTCTCAAAGTGCACCAGATTGATGCTTTTAACTTCAACATTTAAAAAAAAATCTTCCCAGGGGAGCATGCCCCCCGGACCCCCCTAGAGGAGGTTAGGTCCCCCCCCCACTTAAATCATGTTCACATGGATAGGAAACTAAATACATTTGCACACATCTTGTGTCCATATCTTTCTGTTTTGGTGGTCACGCCACACCCTGCACGTGCATGCATACGCGAGTCATGGTAAGATATCTGGATTAAGAGGTTGCTTTTTCTTTGCACAGAATGAAATGAATGAGTTGTGATTTTAGTTTTTTTAAGCAGAGGTCAATAACTTGTACGGCCCTCTGAGGATATTGTAAACATTGAAATGGCCCACTAACATCGTACAGGAGACAAATAATAGCTCGCAGCAACTTATTGAAAAAAGAACTATGAACTATAGTCTAGTGGGTAGAAGGGGGTATCATGCACCCCCCTGAAATATACTTTTAATTCGATTTTCTAGAGTGAAAAAATCGTGTAGAAAACGATTAGCTATGTTAAAAAGTTGAAAAATTGTCCCACGTATATTTTTTTCCCAAATTAGTGTTTATTTACCCTAAAAATCGAGTTTCACTCTTTTTACACCTTTCACTATATCTCAGCCATTATTGCAGATAACTGAACAAATAAGGTATCCAGATCCATGTTTTGAGGGTCAAGGAACACAATAAAACTATTCTTAAAGTGATCACATGTGTCTGTGGCATGCTATTATGCGAATTAGTGCCGCCATTACAATAAAATAGCATTTTAGTCTTGTACCAAGAACGATGTATTTTGCACCGACAGAGAAATATTCTTATAATCAGTGTTTCCTAAGTGTAAAAAGTATGTAGAAAATGATGAGCTATGTTAAAATGTTGTCTGGATGTCCCACATGTATTTTTTATGCAAATTAGTGTCACAATTGCCAACAACGGAATGTTCACACTTTTCACTCTATCTCAGCCATTATTGCAGATACATGGACAAATAATGTGTCTAGACCCATGTTTTGATGGTCAAAGATCACAATAAAACTATTCCCAAAGTGATCAGATGTATCTGTGGCATGCTATGCAAATTTAGAGACGCCAATATTGCAGTAGAGTAAGTGAACACATAGGGTGTCCAGACAGATGCTGTGTATTTAACCAATATTTATTTGTTTTGTACTAGCCTACAGCAAGGGTCAAACATCATAATATAAGTATTGATGTGACTACTCTTTCCCATTCCAGATAAGCAGTCAAGGTTTGGCTCTCCACTATCTGATTAATACTCAATTTGAATCATCGTTTTCAATGCTATCATCAGAGTCAAATTCCTCTTCGTCTTCCTGTTCACGCTCTGCCGTGTCCAGGAGATCAACCAGGGAGGTTGGCAGGACAGGACCACAGGACCACACCGGTCTCAACACTCCATCAATCCTCATCCATCCCTGCTCCTCATCATAGGGGTTTGGTTTTTCTAAAATTGATTCATCAGCTCGCTTGTATAGAGCGACGCGATGGTTCACACGTTGGACGTGCGGCTTCAGAGCATCATAGCATGGAGGAAGGCGAGCCAGGTCAACCTTAGACTTGGCAGTGAGTTTATCGTCCTGCCCCACCATTTTGCGCAGCAACTTGGCACGGACTACGTCCACTGAAGACTCACGACTCTCTCCATATATCAGACAGGTGAATTGCTCCAACTGCTTCAGCACCTCAGGCTTGACATTCCAGTTGTCGCCCAGTTGACTGAACGCCCTGTGAAACTTCGGGTTCTTCTCCAGCTTTTTCAAGGGCCCCACCTTCCCCTTCCCTTTGAAGTCACTGGGGCAGTCTTCTCCGCTGAACACATGGAATCCAAGAAGTGTGGCACAGTAGTCTTCTCCCAGGTATTCTGCGAGCTCAGAGAGGTTGAGAAGTTGTCTATGTTTCCCTGACCCCGTATCCAGGTATATAGTCAGCCTGATGGCACGAGCGTGGTAAAGAAGAATCACAAATATATCTGTGTCAGGTGTTCAGACTACAGCATTCTTGTACCCAGGGGCAGCAGCATGATGAAGGAGTACCACCCTTGTATCAGTCTCTTCCTGGTTGCTGTAGATAGTGGGGAGCTCCCGTACCTCAACCTGATACACAATGGGACATTGCACTTTGATCAACAATGACAGAGACTAGACACAAATCACAGATAATCACTGAGAGTATAATTAAACCATCAATCACTTTTAATATGGGCTTTCAATTTACCTTGCCATTTGAGGAGAGAAGTTGATGGGCTCTCCCTTCCACGACCAGCACTGCCATCTCTGTTCTCTCCAGCCTCGAAGCTGCCTGTTGATCACTCCGTACACGCAGCAGGAGCTGGCAGAGGTGCTTTTTGTTGTCATCATTTGTGAGAAACATCTTGAAGTCATATGGCTTCCTGGTTGCTGGTCCAGCCAAAATGATCTTCTCTGAACTGCCACGTCTCAAGCTCTCCTGTGCTTTGATAGATCCTGGATGGTAACTGTCAGTCGAGAACAAAAAGTGCTTTTTGGCCATCATCTGATCAAGCAATTGTGGGCATATCTCCCCACAGGGTGGAGGAAGGTTGGTGAGGACATGGAGCAGAGCCATGCCATCCTGGATGAACAGGGCATCCTTAGGGTATGGCAGATCCTTTGGGGTGGTGTCCGCCAGAATGTAAAGAAAGGGTCCAATCATAACCACATGACGGACAAATGTATCTGGCCAACACCAGATGATGGGTAGGGCTTTCATACAGACACCAAGATCAAATGTATTCAGGACCCACCTCTGATCCACCTGATCAGTGGCTAGCTCAGAACGCTTCAGTAGCTCACGAACAACTGTATTGTCAGTGATTGGTTGATGGATGGGCGTGCCGTGAAGTAGTCCACTGTTGATTTTCTGAGTGGAGGAGTACCAGTTGCAGAGGTGAAGCCCCCTAGTCCAGGCACGGGCTGCGGTCCATTGCTTCCGATGTACCTGATAAAGAGCCAGCTGTAGTACACTTGCATCTCAGTTGCATAGACTGTGTCATTCTCTGCTGGCGGTGTGAATGATGAGCCATCATTAAACTTTGGGTCGGCTTACACTCTCGGAACCACAGACAAGTACAAAAACATTGCTCTCCTACTCCGCCAGAATATTCTGCAGGCTTTCAGAGGGTCCAAAGACCTACAGTGGCCGCCAACAGCTGACGACATGGAGCTCACTCCTGAAAACCTCTTACCCACAGACCTCGTCCGGTTTCTCAGCATGGTTATGGCTGGCAAGGAAGACATGGAGACGAATGAAAAGATGAAGCGCCTGGTATTCTCCATTGGGCAAGAACTGTGCCGTGCAGTGTCAGAGGGAGAATGGAAGTTACCAAAACACATTCTACTCTGTGTGACTGTCAGGCACTTGTTCAGAAGCAAGTAGCTCACCACAATATTACACAGGCTTGGCCACTCTGAGAGCTACGGATTTGGTTTGGATTTGGAAACTGCCCTGGCAAAGGTCCTGGACAAAGTCTCATCCTATCGGACACCCGCAATTGTCATAGGAGATTGAAACATGGTATTCCACTGTGAGTGGGACAATTTGAATAAAACCACGCCCAGTGTGCACGGCAGCAACATTGTCAACAGTGCTGGGGGAATCATGGTCCAGGAGGTCAAGCCTGGGTTTGAGAGCAACAAGGTCCGAATGCTACCCGTCATCGACAAGTCGCAACAGCGTAGCCTGAAAGTCAACACACCAGAAACACTCCCACCCTTGCATTTCACTCGCGCCGACCCAAAGTTTAATGATGGCTCATCATTCACACCGCCAGCAGAGAATGACACAGTCTATGCAACTGAGATGCAAGTGTACTACAGCTGGCTCTTTATCAGGTACATCGGAAGCAATGAACAGCAGCCCGTGCCTGGACTAGGGGGCTTCACCTCTGCAACTGGTACTCCTCCACTCAGAAAATCAACAGTGGACTACTTCACGGCACGCCCATCCATCAACCAATCACTGACAATACAGTTGTTCGTGAGCTACTGAAGCGTTCTGAGCTAGCCACTGATCAGGTGGATCAGAGGTGGGTCCTGAATACATTTGATCTTGGTGTCTGTATGAAAGCCCTACCCATCATCTGGTGTTGGCCAGATACATTTGTCCGTCATGTGGTTATGATTGGACCCTTTCTTTACATTCTGGCGGACACCACCCCAAAGGATCTGCCATACCCTAAGGATGCCCTGTTCATCCAGGATGGCATGGCTCTGCTCCATGTCCTCACCAACCTTCCTCCACCCTGTGGGGAGATATGCCCACAATTGCTTGATCAGATGATGGCCAAAAAGCACTTTTTGTTCTCGACTGACAGTTGCCATCCAGGATCTATCAAAGCAGGAGAGCTTGAGACGTGGCAGTTCAGAGAAGATCATTTTGGCTGGACCAGCAACCAGGAAGCCATATGACTTCAAGATGTTTCTCACAAATGATGACAACAAAAAGCACCTCTGCCAGCTCCTGCTGCGAGTATGGAGCGATCAACAGGCAGCTTCAAGGCTGGAGAGAACAGAAATGGCAGGGCTGGTCGTGGAAGGGAGAGCCCATCAACTTCTCTCCTCAAATGGCAAGGTAAATTGAAAGCCCATATTAAAAGTGATTGATGGTTTAATTATACTCTAAGTGATTATCTGTGATTTGTGTCTAGTCTCTGTCATTGTTGATCAAAGTGCAATGTCCCATTGTGTATCAGGTTGAGGTACGTGAGCTCCCCACTATCTACAGCAACCAGGAAGAGACTGATACAAGGGTGGTACTCTACCTTCATCATGCTGCTGTCCTTGGCTACAAGAATGCTGTAGTCTGAACACCTGACACAGATATCTGTGTGATTCTTCTTTACCACGCTCGTGCCATCAGGCTGAATATATACCTGGATACGGGGTCAGGGAAACATAGACAACTTCTCAACCTCTCTGAGCTCGCAGAATCCCTGGGAGAAGACTACTGTGCCACACTTCTTGGATTCCATGTGTTCAGTGGAGAAGACTGCCCCAGTGCCTTCAAAGGGAAGGGGAAGGTGGGGCCCTTGAAAAAGCTGGAGAAGAACCCGAAGTTTCACAGGGCGTTCAGTCAACTGGGCGACAACTGGAATGTCAAGCCTGAGGTGCTGAAGCAGTTGGAGCAATTCACCTGTCTGATATATGGAGAGAGTCGTGAGTCTTCAGTGGACGTAGTCCGTGCCAAGTTGCTGCGCAAAATGGTGGGGCAGGACGATAAACTCACTGCCAAGTCTAAGGTTGACCTGGCTCGCCTTCCTCCATGCTATGATGCTCTGAAGCCGCACGTCCAACGTGTGAACCATCGCGTCGCTCTATACAAGCGAGCTGATGAATCAATTTTAGAAAAACCAAACCCCTATGATGAGGAGCAGGGATGGATGAGGATTGATGGAGTGTTGAGACCGGTGTGGTCCTGTGGTCCTGTCCTGCCAACCTCCCTGGTTGATCTCCTGGACACGGCAGAGCGTGAACAGGAAGACGAAGAGGAAGAGGAATTTGACTCTGATGATAGCATTGAAAACGATGATTCAAATTGAGTATTAATCAGATAGTGGAGAGCCAAACCTTGACTGCTTATCTGGAATGGGAAAGAGTAGTCACATCAATACTTATATTATGATGTTTGACCCTTGCTGTAGGCTAGTACAAAACAAATAAATATTGGTTAACACACAGCATCTGTCTGGACACCCTATGTGTTCACTTACTCTACTGCAATATTGGCGTCTCTAAATTTGCATAGCATGCCACAGATACATCTGATCACTTTGGGAATAGTTTTATTGTGATCTTTGACCATCAAAACATGGGTCTAGACACATTATTTGTCCATGTATCTGCAATAATAGCTGAGATAGAGTGAAAAGTGTGAACATTCCATTGTTGGCAATTGTGACACTAATTTGCATAAAAAATACATGTGGGACATCCAGACAACATTTTAATATAGCTCATCATTTTCTACATACTTTTTACACTTAGGAAACACTGATTATAAGAATATTTCTCTGTCGGTGCAAAATACATCGTTCTTGGTACAAGACTAAAATGCTATTTTATTGTAATGGCGGCACTAATTAGCATAATAGCATGCCACAGACACATGTGATCACTTTAAGAATAGTTGTATTGTGTTCCTTGACCCTCAAAACATGGATCTGGATACCTTATTTGTTCAGTTATCTGCAATAATGGCTGAGATATAGTGAAAGGTGTAAAAAGAGTGAAACTCGATTTTTCGGGTAAATAAACACTAATTTGGGAAAAAAATATACGTGGGACAATTTTTCAACTTTTTAACATAGCTAATCGTTTTCTACACGATTTTTTCACTCTAGAAAATCTGATTAAAAGTATATTTCAGGGGGGTGCATGATACCCCCTTCTACCCACCCAACTATATAAATTAGTTCATTTTTGAAACCATGAACTTTAGTTCAACATTTTGAATTATGAACTATGAACTGAACTAGTTCATTTTAAAATGTGTGAACTGTGAACTGAACTAGTTCATGTAGAAAGTGAACTTTCCCAACACTGCCCCCGGGAAGATTTTGTTTTAAATATTGAAGTTAAGAGCATCAATCTGGTGCACTTTGAGAGCAACATTAAGAGATCTATGGATCTATGTGCTCTTTGCTTGATTCATGCCTTCCCAGTCCCTTATCACGTAGCCTATAAGAGCATGGCGCCAGTTGTTGTAGCCAGTTGTGGTGAAGGCATCTGACTTACTTGAACCGAAATGTCTACATGAATAGCAGAAGATGGCATCTTTTTTACATGAATATTCCAGCCAATCTCTGTTTTGAAACCATGAGCAGCAAAATGAGCGCCTCACCCCACTGTACAGGCGAGTCGGGTACTTTTTTAAATATACCTGGGCAGGCTCTGTTTTGCAGAGGAGGTCCTCTGGCACTTGCGGGCCGCCGAGGGGTGGCGGTGTTTGGGGTAACGAAGACGGCTATGGCTGCTCCGCCTCTGTGGGCGAAGCGGGCAAAGCCGGCGAGTCGGGCAGGAGAACGTTAGTGTCCACGACAGTAACGTAATGTCCCCATGATCTGAACTGTTATTACCTGCAGTAGATGCAGTGTATGCTTGCGATAAGGGCTGGTTGTTTTAACCATTTTCTGCGCCTTGTAGATGATGAATGTGCAGTGGCACGCGCACCTGACATAATAACGTTACTTACCGTTTAAATTGATCAAATAAATGCAGCAGACAATGCTATTCAACCACAATTACAATTTATTTTATTTCAACTATATTCTTCTTCTTCTTCTTCTTCTTCTTCTTCTTCTTCTTCTTCTTCTTCTTCTTCTTCTTCTTCTTCTTCTTCTTATTATTATTATTACTACTACTATTGTTAGTAATAGTAGGCAAAATGTAATATTTTTCACTTTTAATTATTTATTTTTTTACTTTTAATTTTTCAAATGAGGGTGCATAACGACTCAACTGAGGGCTTATGCACCCCCGTAGAACCGGGCCTGTGTCAGCTTAAGTCTGAATTGTTGACTCAAGGGGTTAATTTATTTTTTTAACACAATTGAAAGAATGCCTGCCTAGAGGGTTTCGGTATTCATTAGGGATTGTTAAAAGCAATTCGGTTTTTTTGAATGTTTTCAATGAATTGAAAATTAAAACATATAAACATTTGCAGTTCAAGACATTTTAATATCTATGTGTGGGGGAAACTTCTGAAGCAATTGGAGTCAGGACTCAAAGAGAGACACGATGGAGAGCTGGAGCTTCGATGACAAACACTGACGGTTTATTTGGAGCTTCGGCCGGAGAATTGACAAGACAGGTCACGGGCCACGAGTTGACCCCACGGTTGAGATGCCACATCAATTCTGAAGAACCCTCCTGTAGTTCCAGGTGTTAACTAGTTTAGAGTGTAATAATCAACATTCTTCAATATATAGACTAAACAGCTGAGGACACTGAATCACAATTGTGTTGTCGCTTATGGCTCGGGGTCATCTAGGATTTGTTCCAGGTGTCCCACAACAATAACTATCTCTGACCGAAGTTGCCCGGTCTTAAACTGGTAACAACAACAAAATGCTTGGGCAGCCCCTAAGGGAGATAGCGGCTGCCCAAGGCTGGGCATCTGCGTCAGAGGGCAAAAGGTAAACATGTATAGAGAATTATTCCCTGACACTATGTATGTGTTTGCAGGATGGTATCTACTGCAGTTTGTGTCTAGGAGAAATAAATAGGGGACACATCTGATTTGGAACCCTTCCAAATGCTGTTTGTTTTTTACTTATTTTAATCATCAGTCATTATCTCCTGAATGTTTTGTAGCATTTTTAGGATGGGACACCTTTATGATTTGTATTGGTCCATAAACTTTGTTCCAGAAGAGGGAGAACAAGGCCTTTAATAGATTATATAGAGCTATAAACCAAAAATATACCACTTTATTCACCTCATGCAGTCTACAACACATGCTACCGTTAACATTTCCTCTGGGGCATTCTCACAGAATCTTGACATGTCACAGTAGCCAAGAAAAGCAGAGGTGTAAATAACACAAGTAATGATAGCTGAAAACCAGTCAGCTACATTTCAATGTCCTGATTCAAGTTAAAGGAATAGCACTACTTTAAGGTCCCATGTCATGGCCATTTCTACTGATCATAATTACATTGTTGAGGTATACTATAGATTTACATTGTTCAATGTTCCAAACTCACATTGGTTTCTCATACAGCATCTCTGTATTACTGTATTCAATCTCTGTCCTAAACGGCTTGTTGGAGCTCCTGCCCCCCCCCCTCCCTGTGAGCCCAGTGTGCTCTGATTGGTCAGCTCGCCCACTCTGTTCTGATGAGTCCACCACCGTTACAGCGGAACATCCGTGATTATGTGTTACAATGGCGTTAGCAACCAGAAAATGACACCAGCAATGACAAACAGATGAGAATGCTGAGTGGGGTCTGGGTGCCGTGTTGGCGGGACGTTGCGCGGCTCGCTGCTGCGAGGAGCGGACAGTGTGAGCTGGGTTGCTGGTGTTGTTTCCTGGTTGCTGCGTGTGGTCTGCGGGATGGCGGGACACGGCGAGGCCCGGCCGGAGCTCGGACCGGGCCCGGGCCGGGCCTCGCTGTCTCAGGCTGAGAAATGGAGGCGTGTGGCGCAGTGGATAGAGCCTTGGTGTTGTGATCACGAAGTCACAGGTTCAAACCTCACTGCAGTCAGCATGTCGTTGTGTCCCTGGGCAAGACACTTCACCCCAACATTTCTCCTGTGGGGATTGCCCACAGTATTGAGTATGTAAGTTGCTTTGGATAAAAGCGTCTAACAAGTGACATGTAATGTAATGTCATGTAAAAATCCGCAGAGCTGCAGCTGAGAAAAATAAGGGTGTGTGTGTGTGTTCTAGCATTACTACTGTATACTTGTGGGGACCTAAATCTGTTTACATAGTCATGTGTGGGGACTGGCTTCCCTTATGGGGACAAATTGGAGGTCCCTATGAGGGGAATCATTAATTTTAGGGTGAAGACTTGGTTAGGTTTAGGATTAGGGTTAGGTTAAGGGTTAGGCATGTGTTGGTTATGGTTAAGGTTAGGGTTAGTCTCCAGGAAATGCATGTAAGTCAATGTAATGTCCCTTGAGGGGATGTATAATAATAATAATAATAGATTTAATTTGTTAGCGCTTTTACAGGTGCTCAAAGACGCTTTACAGATATAGTGAAGGGAAAAGAAAAGGAAGGAACAACAAATAAATATATAGTTAAAGTTAAAGTCAAATAATACAAAAGCAATAACACATTAAAAGCCAGATTGAAGAGGTGAGTTTTTGTGAGTTTTTTGAAGGTGGTGAGGTCAGTGCAGTCTCTGATGGGTTGGGGGAGTGAGTTCCAGAGGGAGGGGGCAGCGACGGAGAAGGCTCTGTCGCCCCAGGTCCGGTGATTGGTGCGAGTGGGGATGGATAGGAGGTTGGCTTCTAATGAGCGGAGGCAGCGGGAAGGGGCGTGGTGGTACAGCAGGTCTATATATATATTATAATATACATGGTATACAATACATGGGGTGTGTGTGTGTGTGTGTGTGTGTGTGTGTGTGTGTGTGTGTGTGTGTGTGTGTGTGTGTGTGTGTGTGTGTGTGTGTGTGTGTGTGTGTGTGTGTGTGTGTGTGTGTGTGTGTGTGTGTGTGTGTGTGTGTGTGTGTGCGTGCGTGTGAGGAGCTCCGCGGATTGGTCCATTTGGACCATTTGGATCGTCGTTATTGGTTCCCGGAAGAAAAACATGGAAAAAGAAAATCTCCAACGAGGCGTTCTGGGGCAGCATAGACACGTCTTTTCTGTGTTACGGCCCGTCTACACTACAGCGTCGAAAGCTCCAATCTGCCCATTCACTTTCAATGGGGTGACGTCACGTAGCCTCGCTTTTTCGCCGAACTGAATTGTGGGTAGCAGAGCGGTCCGTCTCAGGCGACAGAAGTTGAACAATGTTCAACTTCTGACGCCGGAGTAGCCAGCGCCAGCGAATCAAATCCCGTTTCCCAAAATCTGACAGCTGAAGCCGTAGCCAATCAAACTGCGTCTAAGCTGGGAGAGATATCCCGCCGTTCATTTCTATATTTCAAAAAAAGTCGGAGGAGAAACTAACTATCGTCGTAGCAAATCACCCGGTTTTGTATGACCAGACCCTCTTCACCTACCGGGATACAAACCGGAGGAACCAGGCATGGAGGGAGGTGGCAGAGACAGTGGGTGAAACTGGTAGGTTTTCGCCTGTTTGGGGAGTTTATATATATATTGCTCCCATAAAATCCCCGGGGTTTTTTGCTCTGTATGTCGGGGGCGGGAGATTCATGTGATTGGTTGTTGGTCGTGTTGCTTGAATAAAATCCCCAAGCTCCAGACACGCCCAGCTCCAAGATTTTTTTGAAGCTGTAGTGTGGACGCTCCGTTAGAGTTTTACTCGCTACAGGGTGTACTTTGAGGGTCTGTGACTTTGCAGACCGTTTACATGCATAAAAAGCTACATAACACACAAGGGGACGGGTAATAACCGGAAAAGCATGACATGGGACCTTTAAGTAAGTATTTTCAACAACACAATCAAAAGTAAAAATACTCTGGGTGATAAAGACACCACGACGTGCAATATATAGAAAGGCAACCCAACCTGACCTGCGGCAAATTAGATTTCCTTTGTCGCAGATTGCTGTTTACCTGCGAGAGATTTGGAAAGAACCAGAATGGAATAAATGTCGTTGATAAAAAACTTTCAATTATAACATTAGATTATTATTCATTTGGTATTCTAAAGAACATATTCTAAGTTCTTATTTTATTGAAATTGTACTATATTTAAACAGAAATATAAAATCAGAACAATCCAAATAGCATGTTCTTTATTTCACCCAGATTTGCACCCCTAAAATGAAATTAGGACAAAATAATTGTACCCTTAAATAATTGTTTTTGAGGTCACCGAGAAGGTCCCCGACCCAACCTTGGTGCAGTTCTCTGTGTGTTGCTGAGGGTGGATTTGTCAAGTGAATATATTCTATATTGAGTGTGGGGATTTTGGGAATTATTTTCTGATGAGAACCACCTGTGTTTTGATTTCAGTTTGACAAAAAGAGCAACGCTGAAAACCCCACAAGGCCCTTGTGTGCCCACTCTCTTAGCCCAACAGGTCACAAATGCAGCTCGACACCAACGGGTAGAATAAAGAGGCCTGAGCAACTGTAACGACTTTAGTGTTCTTGAACTCTGGCATCTTGTGTCATGCTGAAGAAAGAGGCACTCGCAGCGCCTCCGTAGCCCGTTGTCAGACTGCATCCACAAGACCGCGGTGAGGTGAAGAGACAGGCAGCACGCCAGCGGAGCGTCCCCAGCCGCATGACTCAGCCTGTCCCTCCGCGTTAGCCCCCGCTCAGTCAGGACCATGAGGAAACAGGGCCGTTGGTATTGAGTCACTGACACACTGGACAGTCCCCAGATCAAGCATGATGATGGGGTAGAACGTGGAGGATGTATGTTGTCATGTTCTCCCAAGGGTGCAAGGACAAGGGGTGATGTGCATGGATGCATATGCAGATCTACTTTTAGTCAAGTAGATGATTAAGTAGGCTACATGTAGTATGTGTGACCTCTACTCTCCAGTGGGTGTATTCATCATGCCTGCCACACAAGTTAAGTCACTTCACAATAACATAATTTGACCACAATTTAAAGGTGACCTAGTGAGCTTTCTTTTAAATAAAGTTATGTTTACATGCAATGTTACTAAGCAGAGTACATTGTGTGAGTCACTGAGCTCTATGTGATGAATGCATGCTGATTTATTGGTAGTATTTGAGCCCTGCGTGGTTAGCTTTCAGTCTTTGCTGCCTTTGTTGGGAAATCGCTGTAAGTGTAACAGGCCCCGCTATGCAGGGCGCGATGACAGATAGTATTTCCTGTAAAACAGGAGAAATTATGAGCAGAGAATTCCTTTTACTGCTCGTTTGGCGGGTCTTGCCAGAATTTATTAACAATTAGCACAAAACACAATGGTCCTGGCCCTTTACTGCTCTCAATATAAACACATTTTCATGTCTTCAAAATATACTTGTATGCTTGAAGTATTCAAAATAAACACATTTGTGTATAATCAAGTGTCATTAACATCATGACTCCAAATAAGAATGTACTGCTTCAAAACAGATATTGGTGCTGTATTCAAACACTGTTAATTACCTTTTCAGGCAAAGTATTATCATTGGTCTAATATATGCTAGCATTAGCATCAAGCAACACGCATTTATAATTAGGGATGTCCCGATCACCTTTTTTTGCTCCCGATCCGATTCCGATCATTTGATTTTGACAATTTGCCGATACCGATTTTTCCCGATTCGATCTTTATGCAAAAAAAGGTAACAGATAACGGCTGGTCATCCAATGCGATGAATTCAGCTATCTAGTTATTTGTTTGGCCTTTTCACTGTTCTGGGGCAGTTTCTCTTTCCTTTTAAAAGTCTCTGAAAGTGTCGGTTGTTTCAGTGCCGTTACCTGAGTGGCCGCTGTGTACTCGCCGTGTTGTTGTTGGTGTTTGTTTCTCCGGTAGCGTATTAGATTGGTCGTATTGAACGTAGCTCTGTTCTTTCCACCACGCGGAACCTCCGCCTTGCAAACATTGCATCTGGCTGTTACACTGCCTTCGCTTTCAATTTTATAATACTTCCAAACTCCTGACATTTTCTCTGTCCCGACTCCCGAGTCACCAGCTGAACGTAGCCTCTCGTTAGCTTACTGCTACTATTAGACACTGCGCCCACTCTGTTGCCAGATTTGAGAGAAATAAGCAACCAGGTCTATGAAAACAAGCCCAAAGAAAGCAACACATACATGATGTTGTGTAATTTTAAACCAAAACTAAGTCCTCAGGATGACTTTAAGACGTGAACATGGTCATTTTTGTTTTGTAACATTAAATTAAAAAAAAAAAATTTATAAAAAAAAAATCCCGATCCCCGATATTTTTCTCCCGATCCCCGATCTTTTGAAAATCACGTGATCGGCTCCGATCCCCGATCACGTGATCGGATCGGGACATCTCTATTTATAATAATTAAATTATGACTGACCATAGGACCCATAGACCATACAAAACACACCTAAAACACTTCTTAGCTATAAACAATTCACTTGCATCACTAGCGACCGCCATTACACACACAACCACCACGAGGTGGTCTTCTACGCGAGTCTACTACATCTAAATAGCGACCGCCATTACACATACACACACAGCCACCACGAGGTGGTCTTCTACATGGCATTAAACATAATAAACAACATCTAAACACCACTTCAAACTTAAGACATTGTGATTTATAACATTTGTGACAATCTGTACACATTACTGACCTGTAAAACAGGAGAAATTATGAGCAGAGAATTCCTTTTACTGCTCGTTTGGCGGGTCTTGCCAGAATGGCAAGCTAACGACAGCTCCGTCATCACGTCAGACATTTTACGGTAGACGCGTAAATAATAACAAACCCCTTTACGGCAGTGTTACTCTGCCATCTACTGCCCCCTGCTGTCCATTGTTAAACAGGTAATATAAAATGATATTAAATATAAACATAAAATTGTGATCACACACTGTGTGGGTCACACACTCCCCGACAAAGAAAAATGGCTCCCGACATTAACCATCAACCTCTTAACTTGTGCCCCTTCTCTTTGAACTTAAAACACTTATACACACTCTCATAAGGGCACTTCTTTAAATGTACAGGTGAATACTGTACAATATGGATGAGAGTGGGTGTAACAATCTTTCCTTCTCAATATGCATGTATGTATGGTAGAATTACAGTGTAAGGCAGTGTCTGGTGTGTAGTGTAAGGCAGTGTCTGGTGTGTAGTGTAAGGCAGTGTCTGGTGTGTAGGGTAAGGCAGTGTCTGGTGTGTAGTGTAATGTGGCATAGGAACAGGCTGCATTCCCCAGAATGGCATGGCTTGTACAGTATAGAGTCTTGCTGGGTCTGTAGACCCACATGATCTGGAGGATGGCTGCCCAAGGGAGTCATATGTCAGCGTTTGAGGAGGTCTCCTGTCCCGTGTGGATTTCCTCACTGGCTCATCCTGAGGTGTCACAGGTCAGTCATAGCCATAGGGTACTTGTACATACTCATGCTCTTCCGGTGCTTCAGAATCCACAGGCAGGTCTTCCTCATCAGTCCGTTCTTCTGGTTGTTCTTGTCTGGTTTCTCTCTCAGGTGTAACAACTCCATGTTGTTCTGGTGTATGATATCTCGATGGCACTCTATATCTATGTGGTTCAGGTACCCTTTTCTGACCATCTGTGTTTCGCTGAGATCCAGAGCTAGGTTCAACATTCTGTGAGTGAAGTCCAGCTTGTGGAGGTACTCTTAGCCAGTATCGTACTCTAGGTGCCTCATCATCAGAGTTTTCTGAGTCACTGCTTTGTGATGTCTCTCTCTGTCGTTGTTTCTCAACATGATGACTCTTGCTTTTCCCTCTAGGTGGTAGCGGATTTCCTGTTAGTTCAGGCAAGTTTACAGGTAGGTCATTGACAACGTGTAGGAGATTTCGATGGAGGGTACGGATCTTATCACCACCTGTCTCAGGGCACACTTTGTACACAGGAATTTCACCAACTTGTTCTTTGACGACATACACAGTTTGTTCCCAGTAGGACCTCAATTCTCCAGGTCCACCTCTCTCACTCATGTTGCGGACTAGGACTCTATCACCAGGTTGGAGCACAACTCCCTTGATGTGACAGTCATAGTACTTCTTGTTTCTTGCACTGGAGTGTTGACTGTTTTCAGATGCAATCCGGTAAGCCTCTTTCATTCTCAGAGACCATTTCTTAGCAAAGCCCTGTGTTGTTTCAGTCTGACCTTTGGCTGACAGGCCAAACATTAAATCTACTGGGAGACACGGGTGCCGTCCAAACATGAGGTAGTGGGGTGAGAAGCCTGTTGCCTCATGCCTGGTGCAGTTGTATGCATGTACAACCAGGGATAAGTGGTCTTTCCAGTTGCTCTTTTCTTTTTCTCCCAGGATCCTCAACATTTGGAGCAGTGTTCTATTGAACCTCTCAGCTGGGTTTCCTTGGGGGTGGTATGGGGTTGTCCTTGAATGAGCAACTCCAGCCAGATGCCTCAGGGTCTTGAACAGGTCATTTTCGAACTCTCTGCCTTGGTCGTGGTATAGCCTGGCCGGGTAGCCGAATCTTGGAATAAAGTCATTATAGATTTTTTCAGCAGCTGTTCTGCCAGATTTATTTTTTGTTGCTTAGACTTGAGCAAATCTGGTAAAATGTTCAATAACTACTAAAATGTACTCGTAGCCCCCTTTGCTAGTTTCCATGTGCATATAGTCTATAGACACAAGCTCAAGTGGTGCAGATGAAGTGATGCTGCCCATTGGTGCTCTGACGTGTGTCACAGGTTTCTTTTGTTTGATACAGGGACACTTTCTGGTTACATAGGTTTCAATGTCCTTTTTCATGAAAGGCCAGTAGAAACGGTCTCGAGCCAGGTGGATGACCCTCTCAGCCCCAACATGTCCCATGTCGTCATGGAGATGCTTTAGTACCAGGGGGTGGTATCGTGATGGTAAGACGAGCTGCTGCCGCTGACTGGCCGTCCGGTACAACAGTTGATTTACCATGTGCAGTTTTCCCCACTTGTGCATGAGCTTTCTGAGTGTACCACTGGCTCTCTTCTTGTCCTCATTGGTCAATACTGCCTTGGCCTCTTTAAGTTTGATAAGCTCACCGATTGCATGGTCCTCCCTTTGGGCATTGACTAGCTCACTGTGGTCAATGGTAAGGGGTGACACATTCCCAGGTGACTCTGAGCATGAAGCCAGGTCCAATGCAGCAACATAAGCAACATCCTGCCTCTTTGCAGACTCACAACCATCCCATGTGGTTTGGATGGTTTCTCTTGTGAGTTCCTCAGTACACTCTCTGACGTAGGTGTCAATGTCAAGAGGGAGACGAGAGAGCGTGTCTGCGTCTATGTTCACTCTTCCTGGCCTGTACTTGACATCAAACCTAAAGTCTGCTAGCTCACCTACCCATCGGTGGCCCACAGCATTCAGCTTGGCAGTACTCATCATGTATGTGAGGGAATTATTGTCTGTGTATACTGTGAAATGGGGTGCATAGAACAGGTAATCCCTAAATTTCACACATATCGCCCACTTAAGAGCAAGAAACTCCAGTTTCCCTGAGTGCATGTTGTAATTCTTCTCAGCAGGAGACAGAGTTCTTGAACCATAGGCGATGACTCTCAATTTTCCATCCTGTCGTTGATACAACACGGCGCCGAGTCCCTGCTGAGAGGCGTCAGTGTGGAGCACAAATGGCAGTTCGAAATCCGGATAGGCCAACACAGGTGGGTGTGAAAGCGTGTCAATCAGCTGTTCAAGAATCCTTTGGTGATCATCAGTCCACAGGACAGGTGTCCTTGAGGGCATCTGAGCTCCTTTTCCCACCTTATGTTTCCCCTGTGTTACGGTAGAGTTTCCTTTAATTTTTAACAGATCATAAACTGGTTTTGCAATGCTTGAGAAGTTTTGAATATAGGCTCTATAGTAGCTTAAGAAACCCAGTAACTTCCGCACTTCTCCAACTGTGCTTGGCCTCTTCTCTTTCAGAGACATAATGGCATCAATGTCTTTTGGGTCAATCCTGACACCGTCTGCAGAGACCAGCCTCCCAACATACCTGACCTCTTTCTGGAACAGCTCACACTTTGTTGGTCGAAGCTTGACACCATGGGACTGCAAGGCTCTCAGGACTTGACGTACTCCCTCAACATGGCTAGTGAAGGAGTCGGAGTAACAGAGGATGTCATCGAGGTAAGGGATACAGCAGTTGTCACGCAGAGAGTCCAACATTTCCTCCATGCTGCGCTCAAAAGCAGCAGGGGCGTTGGAGAGTCCAAAAGGTATCCTCACCCACTCATACAGCCCCCAAGGGGTGATGAACGCCGTCATGTGTCTGGATCCTTCAGCAATGTAGCCTTGGTGGTAGGCCTTGCCTTGGTCTAAAATGCTGAACCAGCTTTGGCCTTTTAGGGTGTCGATGAGTTCCTGAATACGAGGCAATGGGTGACGGTCTGGTACTGTGTTCTGGTTTAACATTCTATAATCGATGCATAACCTTAGGGACCCATCCTTTTTCCTGACGCAGACAACAGGTGCTGAGTACGGAGATTTGGACTTAACTATCCACCCTTTTACAAGCAGGTCTTGGATGTACTCTTTAACCTCTTTATAAAGGGGCTTGGGTACTGCACTGTATGTGCGCTGAACTGGGATGTTGTCCTTTAAGTTGATGGACATTTGCAGGTTGGGAATGCAACCTATGTCCCCATCATCTTTAGCAAAGGCTGCCGATTCCTCGTGTAACATCTGTTCCACCTTCATCTGTTGCTCATCACTCAGGTGGCTGACATCCACAGGTGGGTGCCACAGTGCAGAAGTGGGTTTGTCACTGTTAGAGTGTGGTGATGTGGAATAACTGGCTATATTTGCCTGGGCTTGATTGTCCTTGCTGCTTTGGTTGTCTGTCTCTATCACTCTGTCAATGGTTTCGATGTTGCCTAGAACAGTACCGCTGGGCAGAGTCACAGCACCTCTGGAATGGTTTGACACAGGCACCTTTACGAAAGGTCTCTCTGTCTGTTGGATCGCCATTAGTCCTTCTCCAACACTCAGCTGTGCCAGGGGTGTAGCTTCTAGATTGGGTTCGAAAAGCACAAGTGAGTCAGATTCACTAATATCTACTGGTACCCTGCACTTAATATAAGCTACCTGGCCAGGATAAATAGTGACTTCTTTCCTGCCTATCTTTACTGCAGCATTCTGTTTGTTCCTGTTTTTGCTCAGTCTTTATGAAACTCACCATAGCTTCTGCCATTGCACTGTCCATCTCCAAAGCACCCGTAAGCAAGTTGACAAGGATAGATATCACTTTGGGTCTACTTTCATGACTCCTAAAGAGTTCCTGGATGACATTAAAACCAACTATCGGTCTGTCTATTTTTATTCGACTCACTAGGAAAGGCACTCGAATAGATAAGTCTGGATCATCGTTTCCCTGCAGGTTTACTACCACTTCAATCCATCCTTCATAAAGGTACTGCATCTCCTGTGACAGCCGTCACGTAGAGATCATCCTCCATGAGTTCACTGAGGGGTCTAATATCTTGTCCAGGTAAGTATCTGTCTTTCCAAGCATTGTCTATTATGCTCACATTGGCCCCAGAGTCTAAAAGAGCGGTTATGGCGTAACCGTTCATGCTACATCTCAATAGCGACTTTCGACCAATTAGCGGAGCTATCTTTTTGATTGGGTGTTGTTCGTTATTTTTCTGCGTGTTGATAGGTGTATGACCAGTGCTTTGTCTTCCTGCTGCAACCTCCTGGGGGTGGGATTTTTCCTTTGGGTCGGTCAGTGGTCGTCCCGTTGCCCTGACCGGTGCCCGTATCCCGCCTGCTTCTGTCTTTTCAAGCAGCATATAGCACGATGACCCTCCTCCCCACAGAAAAAGCAGTGGCTACAGTTTGGTTGAGCCTGAGCTATGCATTGTGGGCACCCATACGGTCTCCTGGTCTTCTTCTCTGGTCTGGTTTTGTCAGAGCAACACTGGTGAGTGGTTTGATGTAGCCCCTCAGGCACCTGGGTTGTTGATAGCTGTTTCAGTGTTTCTATTGCCTGTGTTAAAGCCTCAACCTGAGCACTCAATCTCTGGATGACATTATCCTTACTTTTAGTCTCTCCCACACTGCTGAGTATTTCTTCAGGTTCAGCGAGTATGCTGTGTGCTTGAGTTAACTTGCGGTTGGAACTGCGTCCCAGTCTGCGCTTTCTTTCACTTTCTTCCATCGTAGTCTTGATAACCTGCCTTAACAGAGCTTCATCAGACACAGTGGGGTCAGCAAGCAGAGGTTTCAGCTCCCGTCTGACATCCTCATGTCTCTCTCCCATGCCTTGATAGACTGCATTCATAAACACACCCTGCAGTGTAGACGCATCATACTTAATAAGTGCATTTTCCTGCCTGGAGGTGAACATTATTTTTTGTTTCAGTCCTATCATGCGGTATAGGAATTGCTGTGGAGCTTCATTTTCATGCTGTCTAGCACACATCAATTCCTGGAAGAGCTCTGTGCTGCTCTTCTCGCCAAGGTGGGACTGCAGGAAACTCTTCAGCTCGGTGACTGTAAAGGCCCTGACACACCAACCCGATTTTGGGAGTCAGAGGCCATCAGAGGCTGTCGGGCATTCGTGGCGCCGTAGTCAGGTTGGTGTGTCCCGCACCGTCGACCGTGACACGCCTTATTTGGACTGCCAGACCCGATGCATGGCCGATTCAACATGTTGAATCGGCCATGCATCGGGTCTGGCAGTCGGACCAAATAATCACTCTGATTGGCTGTTCAGCTAGCAAATCAGTGCATGAGAAGCGAAGCGGAAGTGAGGGACGTAAACAAACGATTTAAGAAGGCACACACAGACTCATTTTCATCTCATCATGGCGATCTGGAATGATGCAAACGAAGACCTGCTCATCACCTTGATCCAGGAGAGGCCAGCTCTGTATGATATTACGGAGAAAAGATACTCTTCTCCTTCTCTGTCTTCCGGTTGTTGCCTCTTTTGAATGACGAATACACACAACCGCCGCCTGCTGGTAAGGAGAGTTATTGCCACTCACGCACTGAAGTCGGTGCAGTGTGTTCCCGTGCGACACATGGCCAAAACGCAGGAGAACACGGCCAGGCAACAGCTGACTTCAGCGTCGGCTAGTCCTCTGGTGACTGCTTGGTGTGTCAGGGCCTTAAGATCTTCCTTGTTTGTCAGCATGTCTTTAAAGTTTCCACCTTTTATTATGCGTGACCCCTCTAATGATCTCGTCATCAGTGTGTTGCTCTCTGCAGCCTTCCTCAATCTGTTTACATAAGCTGTTAAAGCTAATGTCTGATGAAGTGTCAGTTATCTGCCCTCCATGAATCTTAAACTCCCTTCTATGCAGAAATGAAAGATCTTTAAGGGAAATCATGCTCTCTCGGGTGGGATTAGAGAGTCCTTCTGTAGATGTATGTGGTGAGTTAGGTGTATGCTGCTTACTGGGTTGGCTAGAGTGAGGTTGCGGTGTGTCTGAACTAGGTGTGGTGACACTGTGTTGAAGTTTGTTTTGCACCTCCTCTAAGCCCCTTAACAGTTTCTGTATGTCTGCGTCATGAATGCCAGTCTCAGTTGGATTGTCTAATGGCTCAAGTTGTTGGTTAGCGTTAACAGTAGCAGATAACATCAGAGGTGATTTAACAGAAGTATCAATTTCACCCTCTTTGGAACACACGGTACCACTGCTACGGTTTGCAATAATCAAATCAACAGTATCTTGTAGACACAACAACATTGACATTCCCTCATCTTCTAGGTTTAGTAGAGTCATACTGTTCATATTCGCAGCAATATACTCAACACAGCCCTCCTCGTCGTCCCTGTTTAGCTCTGATGAGTCAAGTTCTTCCACTGGATCGAGGTGTGTGGCAACTTCATACGCTTCATCTGCTGTTAGCTGATGAAGTCTTTTCTTGATGGACCAGCTTAGTCTCTTCCTCTCGTTGTCCGCCATCCTGTGTGTTGTGGGCAACTGTGGCAAACAGTTCTGGACTCCTAGGCGTAGATCCCCTTCAACCTGGTCTCTCTACCTCTTGAGTCGCTAACTGGAAGCACCTTCACTCCGGCAACACTTAGACATTTTACGGTAGACGCGTAAATAATAACAAACCCCTTTACGGCAGTGTTACTCTGCCATCTACTGCCCCCTGCTGTCCATTGTTAAACAGGTAATATTAAATGATATTAAATATAAACATAAAATTGTGATCACACACTGTGTGGGTCACACACTCCCCGACAAAGAAAAATGGCTCCCGACATGTCCAACAAACCGGAGTCCTTTTCGTAGAAAAACAGCTCCATAGCACTACTACAGGTCAAACGCGTTTTTAGGTAACCTTTAATGCCATGTTTTCTTTAATCAGCCAATTCTTAAATGCTTTGTTTAAAGGCCCATACACACCAAACCAACACAAAACAAAGGTAATTCACATGTTGGTTTATAAATTGTTTCCCATTTTTCCCAAACGTGAGGAAACGTTAATGTTGCAGTGCCATGCAACATTAACGCTCAGCGTTGTGTTCCCTCACGTAGGCCCTTCTGGTCCAAAAAGTTGGACTTGAATACAGGAAAAATGAAAAAAGTAGGACCACAGTTGCTCATCTACGGTTGACACTGGTGGGTCAGCACTAAAACACCAAAATATTGATGTAAAATTGGGAAACAATTTATAAACCAACATGTGAATTACCTTTGTTTTGTGTTCGTAGTTGTTTATTGTAGGTTAATTGTGACAAAACATAGATCATAGGCCAGGGTTCTACTCTAAATCTATTATTTCTCTATAAGAGTTCTTGTCTGATCGTAAATATTTTCTGTTTGGGAAACCTTACATTATAACTGCCAAGAGCAAAATGTTTTGTTTTATTGCATTATTACAGAACAGAACCAAATTGTAGTAAATCCAAATAATCTAATATGGTCTAATGGGGCTAGGATAAATCAGACCTTGAGCATTAGCAGTATGACCGAATGGCAGTAAAAACTAAACAAACAATGCACTGAACAAGCTTATCATGGATGGTTATCTCCACTCTGGCTTCGCTAACAATTCTGCCCTAATGCTGAGACAACTGATCAGAGAGCAGCAGGAACAGATGAGAGCATTGTTTGTTTGATAATTCAAGCTAGATTTAAGATTTAAGATCAATTCCATCCTGTTACTTCTAGTTGTCATGCTGTTTATTGTATTCAAGGAGATTTTAAGGGCCTACTTTCCAAGGTTTCCATATTAACGGAGACCTCTTTATGCAGGCATGCCAGGGTTGTTGATGTGATGTTGTATAAAATAGGAATGCTGCATCTGTTAACTTAGCTTATTTAATGATGCATGAGTATGCTACTGTCTGACATGCAAGTTTAAATGCAAAGCATAATAACTTTGACAATCTTTGCTCATTGAAGTGTCAGTCAAGATGTCATAGAGGTGCTAGAAGTATGCTGAAATTTAGATTGTCCCCTGAAGGATGATTTCAGCTAGTAAACATAACACTTACAGTTTATTTTTAGTAATCAATGTGATATATACAGGGTGAGATAACAGGTCTAGAGAGCGGCTGGAAAGATTCTGTTTAATGTCAGTAGTTATTGACAGCCACAGTGTTGAGGAGAAACCGGCTATCGGCCTGTTAATGCAACACTTGAATGAATTATAATGCCTCTAGCATGCAAGCAGTTCACACTTTACCCGAATCTCTTGAAATATCTTAACATCTACAAGATAGATTTGCAGAAAAACATCATACACAGATTCATGGTCCGCAGACAATTGATACCAATTCATATCTAATCCTTTGTGGTTTCCCATGATATCGTCAGGTCAAACAATTCCTACAAAATACCTACACAACTACATTCCTCAGCCCCAGCTTTACTTTGTGTTAAGTTCTATTCAAAACTTGACCTAAACTAATAAACCTTGTGAATCAATCAAATAATAGCTAAACCTTTAGCCTGCTAAACATTAGCATGTTAGCATTTTCATTGTATGTTAGCGAAGCACTGAAAGCCTCACATAGATGCTTGGATGTTTTTTTTCTTTTGGGTTCCCCAGAGCTTGCCTGCTGTTTGTACCACGCCAAAAGTATTCAAAACCCTGAATTAGGACACATGTGACTATTTGTTCCCCCAAGAGGAGATTGTTAAACCTAAGAAAACATTTGATGTGCCCCCCTTGCAATTAAAACCATGTGTGCATGCAAGTGTGGGCAGGTGGCTGTGCATTTGATGGGAGGAAGTGTACTTGAGCAAGAAGGGTAATTCAGCATGACAATTAAAGCATCTATCTGTAATTTGGATCTCCCCTGGTGAGGTAAATAGGGAGGCTAAAGATAACAACACCAAGGGCTTATTACCATCACTTCAAACATTTCAAGGGAGGTAGCCTTTCCAAGTCTAGAATTCTCCTGTCTTGTTCAAACTAAAGACACATACGCACGCTGACCTGAACATTGACCCCCAACATCCACACACATGGACAGACAAACATGCACGCGCACTCTGGAGTAGCCTGATAAGCGTCTCACCAATTGGCCCCTGCAAATGTCAAACTGAAGTCTTCTTAGTTTGCTGATAGGGTAGGTGGGAGTGGATTAATCTAAATTTCCTTCATTTTCGTGTGCATACGCAAGAGATTAACACAATTAAAACAAGTCTGCAGTAGACACATCTTTCAAATCCTTCTTATATATGATGAAAAGAGGTACAGTGGAAAATCCATAAATATCCTACTGACGAGTCCAAGAGACAAAGCAACAAAAAGCAGCTTACAGCAGAGGAATAGTTATCTTCCTACCCTGGATCTGAATAAAGTCAGGGAGGACAGGAGATGAGATGTGAGTGAAAGGTTGAAGCGTCAATTACAGTCCAGATGTTTCATCACATATTAAAACACTAGCCACAGAGTGTCCTGCTGCCGGGTAGGTTGTTCAGCTAAAGTCACCATCAAAACGCCCAAAGAGGGGTCTGCATTGCTTACACAAGCACAATAGCTCGAGAAGGGATAACCCAGTTTTGCAGGATGAGACAAAGACGGTGCCTGCCAAGAGAATTTCTCTACGCTTTGTGCAGAGGCTTCCACAGAGGGTTTAAGGCTTACCCATGTTTGCTGTGTGACCTTAATAAATGGCTAAAAAAGGACAGGTGGTGGCTAAATAAAGGGTTAAATGTAACTATGCAATATGATGCAATAATATAGGTATTGTTGCCAACATTATGGCACTACTAAAGTCCTTTTATATTTTGCTGAAAAAATAAATGAATACATTCTGGAGCATTTTCATTTGACTCTCTTCGCTTATTTTAAAATGATAAATACTGTTGAACTCTTTCTTGAGATTGTTTTTGGTGCATTTGTGTTCCTCCCCAAGGGCTTTAGGAGAAGTACAGATGTTGCAGACTCTCAGGCAGTGTTCAGTTCCAGTGGTTTCAGCAGTGAAAGCTGTTTCTCGCAGACCGGGGGCGTTCGTTTTTGACATTGTGACATGAAGTCTTTAATTTGAAGATGTGCTCATACACCCTGCAAGTAGAAAGCAGCCTGTGCTACTGCTCAGCTGCCTCTGGCTCGGGTGACCTCTGCTCAGGCTCAGTCTTAATTGTGTCTGGAGGAATTCTGCTGTCTTAAGACAAGCTCAAGTTTAGACTGGAGGGCTTTGTGGCTTTCACTTCATTGAGCAGTTAAACACACACAAGATGCTCTAGCACTGTATATTGTGGCAATGTAGTCTTAACAAAATGATGAATTGAAATAACCTTGAAAGTAAAACTGTGCTGACATTCAATTTGATTAACTTCTGTTAATAAGTAAATTATAAGTAATTAATAAACATGGGTAAACATTTCACTTTTCTCACTTTTTGGTACTCTCAAAACTTTCGTTCATAAAATCCTAACTTGTTGTTTTAAACTAAGTTCTGGACCTCACATGGCCCATATCAAAGGCCAACTATGTCGAAATAATTTCAATGTATCAAAGTGAGTATTTAGGAAAAAATAAAAAAGATATTGGTTGTTGCAGTTTAGGCCCGGAAGCTGTTTTCCTGTCTCTGACACTTGTGTCGCAGTCACAGCAGAGCCTAATTTGCCCTCGATTACTTTCCGACACTGATCTAAGCTTTGTCATGATATGTTCCAACACCCTTCCTCTTACTTTTTCTTGCTAAATCTCAGCGTCTTCACAAACATTAAAGGAAAACTCAAATCTCTCCTTTGATTGTGAAACACAATCTTCCCCCGCTTTTATTTGGCATTTAACACAGCTGTGATTTCTTCTCCCTTTTTCCTCCGTGATCATTTCTACTTGATTGCCTCTTGTGTGTAACATTTAGCAGGACTAAAGTCTGGATCTACTGGGAAATTAGAGATTAGTACAGCTGATCAAGAAATAGATTAGGTAAGTGACATTAACCACATAATGTGTGAGGAAATGAAAAAAAATACATTTTTTATGAAAGATCAAGGACATTAAAATCAAATTCAACAGAAATATATGCTCCTTAAGCCCACATCTAGGTATTTAAAATTTGTTTAAAGTCATTGTATTTCTCTTTATCATTTGTGGAAACACACAGAACATTTCAACAAGTGTTGCATGCATGACTTAAATAAATAAATCTTTACAATTGAGCACATTACATGATACATTTGTACAACGATTGACCACAGCTATATTCTTTAATAGACACACAATATGGTGTACGTAGCCTACACTACTTTGATTGTGTTCAGACATCAAGATCAAATGTACAGTTTATACACTTAACAATATGCCAAATATAATCAGCTGATATGAAATTATTATCCAAATCTTCACAATAACACACAATACTGTTTGTGACCCTGTCAGCTGTTCAAAACTAGCATCATCTCATTTTGGCTTCCAATATTTGACAAACCAGAGCTTCTCTGGGTAGATTATATCTCATCAGTCATTGAAGCACAACATCTTATCGTACAAACTGCATGAGAAAACATAATATTAACATAAAACAGCACATTTACGAACACTGCAGTCACGACGACTGTTAGATTCCGAGACTTGAAATTGAAATGACAGGTCAAAAGAATGGTGAGGTTTCTTCCCTGTCAAAATTGTTACTGCACCTCAGCATGACACATGACATGGCTGTCACTGTATGCGTCCATCAGAATTGCGGCATAGGCACCCTGTATATAATGGAACATATGGACGAGGAGGTGGTTACAGATAACCAAAGATCCACAGCCTCAGTCACTGTCAATGCCGACCTTAAACATCTGTTAAACAATATGAATGTGGATCGGTGGCTATGGGCAACATTAACCTCACTGTGAGAGCCAAGTGAAAGTCAGGAAGTGAATGTCTTCTGGCAGTGACCTTTCACCTCCGAGCCCACAAAGTGTCCAGCCTTCAGTCGGCGTAGAGGATGAATCCTGAAAACGTGCTATACTTGTTACTGTTCCCCCCGTGGGCCTTGCCCCCATCCAATTTGATGAAAACCTCATCGCCGGCATCCAAATGAAGGATGACACTGTTGCTGGCGTAGTCATAACTCTGGTCCTGGTCTTGGGCGATGGCGCTGGCCCTGACCTGGAATATGACATGCACACACAGACAAGGAGAGAGGAAGTCAAGAAATGCACACAGAATTCCCCAGAAGGGGAAAAGACCGTTTTTGCAATATATTACTCAACTATATAAGAGCAGAATGAATAATTCCCATTTTCATAGAATGCAAATAAGAGCTGCACAATATAAGAAACATATATGATAACAATGTTGAATATTTCAATAACGACATTACTTGTGCATGATACATAAACTGATATTAAAGTGTATTTGATTCTGCCTTTTGCTGTTTTAGGTAAACTGCTATAATACAAAATTATTAAATACACTCTTATTTTTGGCAAATTAACAATGAAGTGAACACAAAAGGCACTAATAAAAAAAACTAATGATAGTAACATTTTAAAGCGACATATTCTACTGATAGAAATAAATAAATAAAAATTCCCTAAGTACAATAAAATTATAAAAAAGCGATAACATTTTAAAATATAATGATATTGAAATAGATTAATCTTCATACACACCAACATTTAATCACTTAATAATTTGACGCCACTCATTTTCCATGTCCGAGTTTAATTAAAATCTTATTAAAGGAAAATAATATTTGGAAGGCGTGTGGACTGAATTTGAGAGTTTGTGTAAAGTGTTTCCCCTGTGGTGAATATCTTGATGTCCATGACTCAACTGAAAGGGTCACGCTTGAGTCAGCTTGCATTTGAGGAAGGATGACAGAGCATACTCTCCCTTTGCGTCATCTTCCACTCTTGCATCCACCTTTCCCTGGGTGGGGCACTGATAATACCATATTTAACCCGAATACGAGTGTCATCGTGTCAACACAGGGTAATTACTGAGGGTGTTAGATCTGGAGCCTAACACACTAATCGCCGGTGCATGTCCATGTTCAAAGTGAAAGTTGTATACTTATAAATATCCCTATAAGCTTAGGCTAATATGTGATGAGCTGGGTTGCCAGGTTGGATGTTATGCTGTAACCTCAGCAGACCTAACCCTAAAAGTGTAATTTTCTTTCTGAATGAAGGAATCTGGACTTATTAGTGCCAATGACAAAAATACACTGACCAAAAATGTCCCAGTAAAATAGTCCTAAAAAATTTGCAGAAAACTGCGGGTCTGCTGCAAATCACTGCTTTTAAATCAAGGCTGAAGTGTTTTCTTTCTCCTGCTGCAGACTAAATCAAATAACTATTTGAGTCACTTTTATTCTTGTACTTAATATATGTTTTATTGTAGATTGTTCTATTTTTATTTGACTCTCCTTGCTTTTAAATGACTGTTTTTAATAAATAATATATTTGGTTCTGTGCACTTTAACTTAATTCTTTAATGTGTATTTGTATTATTTGTAAAGCACATTGGCAACATTGTCAGTCATACTTTACTTTATCCAGAATATTTGTTAATGGTTTCATTTGATATCTTGGTGCCCTTTTTTAAGAAGGTGTGGGACTGCAATAGATGTGTTTTCTGTGGTAATCTAAGATAAAGCTTTATATATGAAACGACATATCTGGTGCACCGTATTTACAATGTCATTGCCCTCTAAAGAAAGCTGGGGGAGGCAGATGGAGGAAGTCTTTGCACATCACTAGTCAGCCAATAGGTGAATCATTCTGATTATAATATGCAGTTTTCCACATAGTATACTCAAGTATGTTTGTCTTTTTATTTAAGTTAAAAGTTAACATGTTTTATGAACTGTAAATATATTGCTTATTTTAATGTTGCCTTTATATTAAAAAAAAATTCTACACATTTTCAAATAAATGTGTGGATATTAAACAATGTATTTATTAAATTATTTGTTGAATGAAAAAGGAAAGTGTGTGTGTGTGTGTTTGGAAAAATCATACGTTCTAATTCAAATGCGAACTGGAAAAGGGTAAGGGTGCAATTTTCCTTTTTAAATTAATCCCATCTCAAATAAATGGTATCCTTGTAACCCAAACATGGGTTGTATTTCTGATGTACAGGTGTTACTCTCTCCCCTCTCACACCATGGTGCATCCTCTCTGAGATGTCCGAAGGAAAACGTCCTGGCTGAGATTTACATGGTGTTTGATCAATGTCCTCACCTGGGGCTTCAAAGACATTAGAAAATTGTCCATGAGTATAGCAAATATCATGATTTCAAATGGGATCGTCTGGGCCTGACAGGCAGTCTGATAACGCATATACGAGCACATCGTGTTCCATGAAGTTTAGTTATTTCAAAGGGCACCAGCTTTGAACTAGCCACTACCCCAGGCTGTGTTTTGATGTGTGCAGAGTTGAGATAGCGCTGCACTCCTTCCACTCACTTCAACGTGTACATCATTGGATGTATAATATGCACAGATACACAATCTGGCAGCTTGCCACTATGCATTGTCATTATCTTGAACTAAAATACCGGACCAGTCAGATCTAAAATCACTATCCACATGAATGCATGACTTCTCAATTTAGACTTCAAGCAAGCTGGTTACAATGTTCCCTGAGCAGTGTACTGTATAATCCAGGGTTCTCATCTCATATGAGATCATTTTCTACTACTTGAACTGAGAAGCACTTTTTTCATCTGTTAAAGTCAAATGGAAATAATTAAACATTAGGACGGTTTTTGAATAGGTGTCTGCAGAGTTTAAAGGGTTACCCACCAGACCATTCTTGATCAGGTCAGCCCACATGCTGGTGCCATCTCCTCCCCTCATGAGCACATTGTAGATGAAAAAGTAGGTGCCAGGAATCTTACAGGTAAACTTGCCTGTTGCGCCCTCATAGTTACCCCCAATATTAGTCACCACATCATCAAATCGTAGAATTTCGTAACCTTCTTGAGGGTTTCGTAGTCCTCCAAAAAATGCCACCCGAGGTGCTGTATTGTACGTTGTTGTACTAACTGCCCCTTTACCCCCTAGACCTAGAATCCCCGTCCGTACGATGTCCACACCTTCTCCTGGAGGTCCCTTAGGTCCTGGTGGGCCTGGTGGTCCTGGGGGTCCAGGCTTTCCTGGACGTCCATGTCTGCCGTAGGGGCCGTTAGCACTGTATGTAGGCAGCGGTGGGCCAATGCTGTGATCACTCAGGTCCACGTCGTTGTCCACATGTAGGCCTGAGGTTGCTGTATCTGTTCCCGCTTGACCCCCTGTGTCCGTTGTGGGGAAGGGGTCACACACCATGCGGCAGGTACCCAGCATCTCGAAGTGGCTCCCACTGTCATCTGTGCCTCCTGTGCCAACAGAGCTGACCAGCACAGGGATGAGGACCACCAGAACCAGGACCAGCATGACCCCCACAGCAGCTGCCACCAGGGTCTTCCGCCCGATGCTCAGCCGGGGAAGAGGCTGCGCAGCCAGCGTGGAACTCTCCGGGGTGGAAATGGTGACTGTGGGGAGTGCGTCCACCTGGCAAAACACAGACACAATGAGGCTCTCCGATGGGGGAGATGGTGCCCAGGGTGTGAGTGTGTGAGTGAGTGACAGAGCCGTGTAGGAGAGGGAGTGGAGCAAGGGATCCAAGTGATCAAAAGGAGAGAGAGAGTGAGAGTGAGGAGAGATACTTAGAGGAGAGGAGGAGGCAGAGAGTAAGATAGCTTGAGAGAAAAAAAGCAAAGAAGCAAGGGGAGGAGAGAGTGAGCAACATGCACTCACTAACTATCTGAGTCAGGGCGACGGAGGGCACTTTCCTACTGGCAGATGTGAAAAGCCAGGAAGGACATAAGGAAGGAGTGTGAAATATGGAAGATAAAGATTGGGATCGTAATGAATCCATTCATGATCATGATAAAGACAGACATGGAGAAACAGATTTAAGTGAAGTTCGCTAAGATCTCAGTTCTAAATTATAGGAGAGATCATTTATTTAACATCACTGAAAAATATATATACTCGATTGTTGTGGTTATTTATTGTAAATGTTTCCATAATATTAAACAGTTGGTATTTATTTTGTGCACTCATTTAAGAAAATGTTACTTTGAGTATAGTAAGACCTCATTTGAGACTAATAGCCAGCAGCCAGGTATATAGATTTTTCTGGTAAAGTTTTCTTAGCTTATTGTGAGAGTTTTCAAGGTCAGAATGTGCATATTTTTCCCTTATCTGCCTACGTGTCTGTGTGGGTGCATGGTAAGAGATCTTGTTTACAGGAATCATTTCAAACACCTCTGGTCCGTCAAGCTGTGACTTTTGTTAATCAGCAAGCTTTTGAAGTAGCAGTTCAGATGTTCAGACCTGGTGGCCACCAGTACAATCAATCCATCAATCAATTGAAACTGTATTAATCCCAGGAGGAAATTAAGTTTTTAGAAATTATCAGAATAGAAATGAATGAATATTGAGAAGTAAAAATGTGCCATAAAAGTCCTTGTAGCCACAGGGACACAGCGTATTACACAGTGTCTTAGGCACAGCGTCTTAGGCATAGAAACAAGGCAGAAGGCTTGCTCATGATCATGTTGATGCTCTCAGAAAAATCCTCGTCGACCCAAACTGTCGTGAAGCTATCAAAGGAAATATCCGAAATTGATATGGATTGAAAAGTTTCCCACAGTTAGAACAAGTTTTCTGGGAATTCAATTTATTTGCAAAAAAATATACATAATCTCTGAAATCATAGGTATTCCTTATAATATCATGCACTGTTTGGTGTGTATGTGATTTTAAAGTATCTTCACTGATCAACAATGAGTTTTTAAGCTATGGCAGCAAGCATCTGCCAATATTACATTTGTACTATTCAAAGCAGTTGTATCTACTTTTTGGCCCCTTGGAGGCAGCAGATCAAGCCTTGAACACAACATGGACATGTTTTTATCCTAGGGATATTAAAATTAGTTTTGAACACTATCCAATCACATAACTCTTTGTTCTGTAATATTAGTCGCACAGGACATTTGTGTGAGTTACCTGCAAAGATGATGAGTTTTACTTTGCTGAATGACCTCAAGGTGGCAGGTCCTCGACAGACACCATAACACCCAACACCATATTGTTGGGTGTTTGCTCTGAACCAGTTAAGATAGTTGTGATGTTTCCATTTTACTGCTCCTTTCTTGGTGCATGCTTATGGAAAATAACCATGTCCTGACAATGATGAGTCAGACACCTTCGGCACTGCTTTCTTGCTGAGTCTTTCCAGCTGATGACAATATAATGGAGATGCCCAGATGATCAACTCAGAAACCAAACAAAAGTATACACCAATCAAAATAATATACATACACATTTACTTTAAAACCTGCACATTTTAAAACGTAATGTATTTCATTGAACTTTTAAAAGAGTTTACATCAGCCTTCTCTGTAGGGTGCTGCACAAATATATTGATCTAGTTTCAGACTTTGGTGCCCTCATGTGGCATTTTAACATATTACAAATATAATATAAATATAAACTAAACATCCTCACACAGTATTATTTTTTTTCTTTTCTCTTGAACTCACTTGAACTTATTTCAGAGAAATGGTGTAAAAGCAACTTTGGTCCTATGTGACTCCTCTTAAGCCCGAACCGGGTCCGAAATCTCGTCATTTGCAGGAAACAACGTCTAAGGAACCTTAATATTGAATGAACTATGAATATTTTATATCCATATAGCGAGAAAAAACTCATTTAACTGATCTTTTTCATTTTTTTCAAAACACACAATGCTAACAGTGAGCCTCTGAATTAGCCCAGAGCGAAAAATGCTAACCTATTACTGCACCGAAAATCACTCCTAGCTCCCTTATTACTTATCCTAGCTGCACATCCAACACATCGTTTATGATCGTAAAGACACAGAATCTAACGGTGCCCACCTCAACACTGAAAGATACAAAATCGTGACGTTATCAACAAAAACGTACATCAAAACAAGTTGCGCTAGGTAGCCCACAACGCTAACATGGCTTACCTTCGTCTTTGTCTGTTCTAAACTGGTCTTCAATGGCATTAAAACGATAACAACGATGATGTAGTTAATCCATAGGTTAATATCCAATGTGGCTGTGTCCCCTTTGAAATGTTCTGATAATCTATAATAAGGTGACCAGATTTTCAAAATTAAAACCGGGGACATTTTCATTCCATTTCAAACCTTTATTTATACAGATAAATCCCATTGAGATCATTGATCTCTTTTTCAAGGGAGACCTGCTCAAGTAGTTCCACATGAAACATAAAAACATAAACAGAACAACAAAAGGACATCATACAGCATCATTTACATAATTATCCACATAAACAGGTACCAATAGCTTCCGATTGAGTAGCATCCAACCGAGCTTTAAAAACATTTAGTGGCACCAGATTGTTCAGTTTCCATTTAATTTGCAGACTATTCCAAGACAGAGGAGCTGCGCATCTAAGCTGTCTTCCCTAAGACAGTCCTAGCAGTTGGCACATTTAATAAAACCACAGCATTTGATCTCAGGCAGTAGCCACTTACAATTTTCCGTGAGATCAGGGAGCAGATATAAGATGGAAGTTTCCCTAACATGGCTTTTATATAAAAATGTACCAGTGACTGAGCCTCCGTACAGTTAGTGAAAGCAAACCAGCCCTTGCATACAGGGTACAGTGATGGGTTAATGCTTTACAGTTTGTTACAAATCTCAGTGCACTGTGATACGCAGCATCTAACTTGACCAGGCAATTGGCAGGTGCATTCATATACATCAAATCACCATAGTCCAGCACAGGTAAAAAGGTCACAGTGACTAGCCTTTTCCTGGCCTCAAGCGAGAAACAGGACTTGTTCCTGTAGAAGAAACCTAGCCTAACCCTCAGCTTTTTAAGCAGGTTATTCACATGAAGTTTAAAAGTGAGACAATCATCAAGCCAGATACCAAGGTATTTGTAACAGGTAACCACTTCAAGTTTTATTCCTTGCGTAGTTACAATATCTAAAACAGGCTCTGGTGTCTTTTTAGCTTTAGAAAAGAGCATTACCTTGGTTTTCTCAACATTTAAAAGAAGCTTTAGTTCAGAGAGCTGAGTCTGAATAATGTTAAAAACAGCCTGTAATTTAACACCAGCCTCCTTAATGGAGGGACCTGCACAGTACATCACGGTATCGTCCGCATAAAAATGTAAAGTAGCTTCATCCACATTTTCACCTAAACTGTTGATGTAGATGGAGAATAAAAGTGGACCTAAAACAGAACTTTGAGGAACACCATTAGCAATGTTTAACCACTCAGAAGACAGCCCATCAAAGTGAACACATTGGGACCTTTCAGAGAGGTAGTTTACAAACCACCCCACTGCATGGCTGGACATGCCTATACTGGCTAGCCTCTGCTTTAAAATGTGATGATCGACGGTGTCAAACGCTTTTTAAAGGTCAATAAATAGAGCTGCACAACTCTGCTTATTATCTAAAATACTCGCCACATCATTCACCACTTTCATTGTGGCAGTGATGGTGCTGTGTTGCTTTCTGAAGCCTGACTGATGTTTAGACAGGATGTCATTTGTACATAAAAAAACACCTTTACCTGTTCACTCACTAAGCGTTCAAGAACCTTAGCCAGAACTGACAACTTAGAGATAGGCCTATAGTTATTTAATAAGGTGGCCTCCCCTCCTTTTAGAAAAGGCAGGACATACGCTGACTTCCACCATTTTGAAATTGTGTTAGTGCTGAGGGAGAGGTTAAAAAGAGTAGTGAGAGGTGGAGCAATACAATCTGCAGCTATCTTTAAAAAGAAAGGTTCTACGTTGTCCGGGCCAGCCGGTTTCTTAGGATCGAGCTTGGTTAAAGCTTCACGAACAACATCAACAGTAAAAGGGGTAAAACTAAAAGGGTTTTCCAACACACGTTTTTCAGAGTCACATACTGTAGTGTTCACAGAAGCAGAGTTAGTGACAGAATCAAATAGAGAACCACAGGACACAAAATGCTCATTAAAGCAATTGAGCATAGTAGCCCTGTCCGATATAGTGCCAGATGCTGTGGTAATGCACGGAGGTAGCTCATTACGGATATCGCCGGTGGATAACGATTTAATGGCTTTCCAAAATGTTCCAGGATTATTTAGATTCTTTGTGGTTACTGACAGATAGTACTTTGATTTAGCACTTTTGATTTGCGATGTGAAGCTATTCCTTAGCTGCCTAAAACGCAGCCATTCTACCTCTGAGCCTGATTTCCTAGCCTTTGCCCATGCAGGCCTTGTTTCTCTCATGAAGGAGACTGGACAGATTAGCAGAAAACCAAGGATTGTCTCGTCCATTTACTCTAAATGTACGCAGGGGTGCATGTCTATCAATGATCTCCATAAAACCAAGATAAAAATAAGACCATGTGGTTTCTACATCAGCACACAGATCGATTTTACCCCAATCAAAATCAAACAGATCATGCACAAAACCCTGCTCCACAAAATGTTTTTTGTCTCTCTTAATGATAATGCGAGGTTTAACCTTTTGGACCTTAGTGTCCCTAATTGTGGCTACAACACAGTGATCACTCAGATCATTTGCAAAAACTCCCACAGATGAATATTTATGGAGAACATTAGTTAAAATGAGATCAATTAGGGAGGATTTATTAGGGGACTTAATAGGCCTGTGACAAACAGCCAAAAAGGGCTTTAGTTTTCGAGATACCGCTCCCGGAGTTAGGACAAAGTTACTTTTTCCTCATCTCTAAGGCTTCCCATACATGAAATGGATTGTTGTATAAAAATATTTTACTGCAAAAATGGTGAAATTGATATATAAAGTTAGACACCCCAAACAAAAAATAAAGCCTGGCCGTATGGGGGTTGAGGCATATAAACTCATGTAGATTCACAATGGAAGGTCTGATAGGTTTAAAACTTGGCATACCTGAGGTCAGGACATCCCTCTGCATTATAGAAAAGACTGAATGTCAATATATTACTGTAAATTGGAGATACAGTCATTTGAACACATACCTACAATAGGCGGAAATGTAAATCTATGTAGAATGTTCTCTTTACTTTGTAGTGACTCTGACATGGATTGCCATAGCAACACTTATGAGGGCTTGTTGGAAAGGTGTGGTTCTACTGAATCAGCAATCATAATTGTGTAACGATAGCTTACATACTCATGGAGTTATGTCACTAAACTTATAAGGTGTCCCAAATGGGGAAAATATGAAATAGTCCTAATTAAATCTATAGTATCACCAATTAATTTTATTTTGACTTCACTTATCAGGGGTGGAAAATATTAACAAATCATCTTGAGTAGAAGTCCCTAAAAGGTATGACAACTTGAGAATTGTTAATAATAATAATAATAATAATAATAACCCATAATTGTTTTAAGTAAAATATTGCAACTTCAACATTAGTGCAGAGAAAATGCAGGCCAAAAATGCAATAGAACTACTAACGAAGTAGTAGTTGGACATCAGCTCGTCGCGGCCGATGTTGGTGGTCAGAAACTGATCCACTAAGAACTGCAACACCTTGATTTTACTCTCAAGAGGACCATAAGGATACTCATCCACTTCCTGATAGGGCAGAACGTGATGGTACACCCGGTCGCTCTCGCAGTACGCGCGCAAAACCTCCGGCCACGTCATGCCGTCGATAAAATACAGAGTGGAGTTGGCGCTGTCTTTAGGTCGGCGGGGGCAAACGTGGTGTTGGAGGTGTCTTCTTCACGTAGGATGACCTTCAAGAGCAACCTGATCTCACCAGAATGCGTGACTCCACCACGACTCCTTAACACCACAATGCGTGGTGGAGTCACGAACTTTGTTACATTTGCGTGTCGGCACCACGCAAACAACCCCAATGTAAAGTGAATGAGGCTCCTTTGTCGTGGTGCACACACGCATTTCTACAACGTGCATTGTGTGTAATGCAACTGTTATTTTTATTAAATTAGTTAGTTTTTAAGGAAGGCCAGAGCTTCAGCTGTGTCAAATAGATTGTTCCCTTCAGTTAACGTTATTTAAAAGATAATGATCATGTCCCCTGTATTGTATTACGAGCGTCCATTCCCATTGGATAACGGAGAATTTTACACCCGGAAGTAAGTAGCCTATTCTCCTTACTGTCGATTGATTTTACAGTGATATCTGCACTACTCAACGACTAAAAAACACCAAATTGTCCTTGTTAATTACACAACATTGATTGGTTTGAATTGTGTACAATGCTTTTGTATTTTACCCCTTCGATTCGGAGAAACAAATATATTTTCGGAGTTTTTGGACGGCAGAAGACACTACACTACCCAGAATCCTCAGCTATCGTTTGGGACTACACCATGTGCTTAGCTTGACAAACCCCGTGATCAATCCTCAACCTCTGTGATTGGATGCGCGACGTTTACACGGAGCGTCCAAAAGGACTTTGAAATGGAATGAAACCCATCGACGGCACACTATTCAAAACAGGAATCGAACGTGTCCTACCCCCTCCCCCCCTTAGGTCACAGGCTCCCCAACAGTGCTACGCAATAGAGAACCGCAGTGACACGTCATAAAACCCGGATGTAAACTTCTTCCGGTTCCTTCGTCAAAAACGCAATGCAATTTCTCCATAGGATTTTGGAAAATAGCTCGAAATAAGGTCTGTGGTTGACACACATTTAAGAGAAGGATCACGTTTTGTTCAGCCGGATAATCTCCACATGTCTCTCCTACTTTTATAATTTTTGAATCATAAATCTAGTCGCCAAAAGCGAAATGCTAACGTTATGCTATAAACGAACTACAAGCCAGTACAGTAGCAGGGTCGCACGACTTCAACGTCACGCCAACTTAAGATCGTTTCAACTGACTTGCACTGAAACTGCACTTTGAACACTTTAAATATATTAACATTTTAAACTGTATACCCCGTTTATCTAGGCCCTTTTTGTTTTATGTATAGGCTACATGTCACACTGTGGGAAACGATATTTCTGGATTTATAACACATGTAGAATTTGTTTACAATAAAGGTGACTTTGACTTCCGCGTGCTTGCATATTTTAACAAAGCTTTTCATTTTAGCCACACTGAATTTAACTAGAAGTCATGGCTGTGTCAATTACCAGTCTGATATCGTTTTACAAAGATGACAAGAAGAATGGAGATAGAGGAGAGAACCACTACAAGTCAGGACACGTACAACAGTGCAGCCTAGATGAAGGTGTGCTTACCGGTGTTGTCAGGGCTAGCATGAGGGACACGGTTTATAGAGTGTCGGTGAGTAGTGATAGCAAGAGTACCGTTAACCTAGAGTTAATTTATTCACATTAATTCCCATCAACAAATCCATTTTATGTGTCACATGAAATCTTTATTAGGCAAGGCAAGTTTATTTATATAGCACTTTTCAACACATGGCAATTCAAAGTGCTTTACAAAAAATGAAAGACATTAAGAAATGGCATTTAAAATCAGTCATTAAAAAGCAAAGCTAATAAAATAAACATTAAAAGAAAAAATACATGGATAAAAGTTACAGTGCAGTTTAAGATGTGAATAGTTCAATTAAAAGCAGCGACAAAAAGAAAAGTCTTCTTGCTGGATTTAAAAGTAGTCAGAGTTGCAGCGGACCTGCAGGTTTCTGGGAGTTTGTTCCAGATATTTGGAGCATAATAACTGAACGCTGCTTCTCCATGTTTAGTTCTGACTCTGGGGACAGAAAGCTGACCAGTCCCTGAAGACCTGAGAGATCGGGATGGTTCATAATTTAGCAGAAGATCAGAAATGTATTTTGGGCCTAAACCATTCAGTGCTTTATAAACCAGCAGCAGTATTTAGAAAGCTATTATTTGACACACAGGAAGCCAGTGTAAAGACTTCAGAACAGGAGTGATGTGATCCACTTTCTTAGTGTTAGTGAGGACTCGAGCAGCGTCGTTCTGAATCAGCTGCAGCTTCCTAATAGATGTTTTAGTGAGACCTGTGAAGACACCATTGCAGTAGTCGAGTCTACTGAAGATAAAAGCATGGACACGTTTTTCAAAATCCTGCTGTGACATTAGTCTTTTAATCCTAGATATGTTCTTTAGGTGATAGTAGGCTGATTTAGTAACTGTTTTAATGTGACTGTTGAAACTCAGGTCAGAGTCCATGACTACACCTAGATTTCTGGCTTTATCTGTTGGTTTGAACATTGCAGGCTGAAGCTCAGCGCTAACTTTTAAACGTTCTGCCTTGGCTCCAAAAACCATTACCTCAGTTTTATCTTTGTTTAATTGGAGAAAGTTCTGACACATCCAGTCATTGATTTGTTCAATGCACTTACTCAGTGTTTGAATCGGAGCATAGTCTCCTGGTGAAATGGTTAGGTAAATGTGTGTGTCATCTGCATAGCTATGGTAACTTATTTTGTTGTTCTTCATTATCTGAGCCAGTGGTAGCATGTAGACGTTAAAGAGAAGAGGCCCCAAGATTACAAATTTTACACACCAGAAAACACAGAAATATCCATGAAATAAACATACAGTAGGCTATAATTGGGAAGGCATTACAAATGTAAATATATTTTAAATAATAAAACATTCCCACCACCACAGGTATCTACAGGAGAAGAGAGAATTCTCTCCACAGAATGTGAATGCCCACGTGGAGAATGGAAATGCAGTCATGCGGCTGCATTAGCCATCTTTGCCATCCACACTTTCAGCTGCACTGACGTGACACCCCGTCAGTGGAAGAAGCCAAAGGCAGCTACACGTACGCATTCAGTGGAGGAGCTATTTCCTCCAACCAATAACTCACTCAACCCGCTGAAGAGAGCCCACCTCCGAAGATCGTGACTGGCTGAGGGACAGACTCGGGGGCAGGTTCTCAGGAATGTCTTGGCTTCTCTCCCCCGAGCCAGAAGAGGAACACTACAGCTTGGAAACACTTACTGTTCCTGACATTCTCAAACCTGTTGGGCATCAGGGACCTGAGGCAATTGTGGCAAGCATGGCATTGTCTGAGGAGCAACAGAGGGCAATGCAGGTGGCTGCCACTGGTCAGCGAACCAACCCAAACTGGCATTTGTTCAGGAAAGGAAGGTTGACTGCCAGCAGCTTTGGAGCTGTCCTGAGGTCAAAGCGTGTGACTGCTTCCCTTAGTGCCAGGGTGCTAGGGCAACAACAGGCCCTTGATGGTGTTGTGTCTGTACAGTGGGGGACTATGAATGAATGTGAGGGCGTCAGGGCATTCACCACTGCATCCCAGATGCAGGTCCATGAGTCAGGTTTGTGGCTCAACCAATCAGGAGTGTTGGGGGCATCTCCAGATGGTCTGGTAGGGTCTCCCGCTGTGCTGGAGGTAAAGTGTCCCTACGGAGCCAGGGAAATGACAATTAGTGAAGCATTGCAAATCAAGGGCTTCTGTGTCAGTAAGGAAGAGAAACATTCAGCCTGCGTGAGGAGCATCCTTACTGGCACCAAGTGCAAGGTCAGCTTTGCCTCACTGCAAGAAAGAAGAAGAAATTAAGAAATTGTGAATCGTTTTTAATTTACATTTACTCGCCTTTGCAATGTTGTGGTTGTTAGAGTGTTACCCCCTAAACGCACCAGGAGCGTCTGCGCCGCGTTACGTTGCGGCTGCGCCACGCTGCGACCTCCTCCTGCGACCTAACACACCAGGCGCGTTTCAAAACGTTGCGGAAGCGGAGCGTCGTGTGTGCAGCCTCCCAGTTCTTAATTAACTTTAAAACATTAATATGTAGTTGTTACCTTCCACTCCACAAACTGCAGCGACTAAAAACCAGGCCTTGTCCTTTCTGATGTTGTCCTTGTAAAAAGCATTGGTTACATCGTATAACATGGTGTGTTTCTCCACTTCCATTATGAACTCCTCGTCGTCCATTGTGCGCATCGTAGTGGAGGTGTTGTGATGAAGGAGGGGGGTCTGCTAAATTAGTATATACGCGGGATGGGCCTGGCCCGGATGCTCACCTTTCCACTTCCTGCGAGGGGGGGGCTGCCTGCCCGACCTTACGGCTGTGCCGCGGCAAAAATAGGATTCATCCTAATTTTAGAGAAGCGCTGCGCCGAGCCGCTGCGCCGAGCCGCTGCGCCGAGCCGCTTCTGGGACGCGTCTGGGCCGTAACGCGGCGCGTGTGGTGGAATAGCACCCATTGACTAGAGTGGCCGCGATCCTTACGACCGCCGCGGCGCAGCCGTAACGTGGCGCAGACGCTCCTGGTGCGTTTAGGAAATATTAGTTTCATGGAAGTCACATCGTCACAAATAAGAGCATTAAGACACATACAGTACATAGGCTAAAACAAAACATCTAAAGATATAACCTTGCACTTTGTCTCGTGAACATTTTCACTATTTTGACATTTGTATAGATCAAAATTGAACTAAAGAAATAAAGGTAGATTAATCCATATTGAAAATAGGTGTCAGCTGCTACACTAATTATAATAGTTATATTTCTTAATTAATTAATTAATATATTACTGTATTGATCCCAATTGGGGAAATGTTTGTGTTGCAGCAGCATAACAAGAAAAACAAAATATGAGTTATTATATATACAAAAGTATGTGAGGGATGGAATATTAAATTGAATATAAATGTAAAACGTACATGTGATGTTACGTCCAAGAGAAGCTATGGAGCAGAGCGTTCTCTGCCAGCCAGAGGTGATTTGTTATTAGTTCAATATGTCAAACTGATTTCCCTGACTACAATCTTTAGTTACATGGTGAAACGTTATGCTGCTTGTACTAATTAGACTTATCATATAAGCCACACAGGTTTTAATAGGATGTATTCATTATCTTTACTGATTTTGCGGTCTTTTCAGCAGTGCCATCTCTAAAACGGCGATACACTACCCATCATTTACATTTCACCGTGACATGGACAACAATGTAACGTCAGCTTACCTCATGGCACGAATCCAGACTCTCCTTTGGAAAACATTGGTCGGGAAACGATAGAACGAGCACGTTTCATGCGAAGACCTGTGGCTGCAACCCGGAGCAAAGCAACAAACCATTGCGTAGCTAACTAGTAGCGCTAGCTTTAGCTAACGTTTGCTAACGTTAGCCAACGAAACGAACTGCCGAGTAAAATTGGAAAACACTGGTACTTAATTGTTCTATAATTTATAAAACTACGGTGTTAAAAATGACCATTTCAAAAATAGAGATTCTAATGGTAAGATATAGATATACAGATACTAAAGAGACTACAGATAGGCTACTAAAGATAGGCAGGTACTTGCTTTCAAGCAGAACACAGGGGAAAACAAATTTAGCGGGAGTGTTTACGTGTGTAGGCGTAATGACGTACAACGGACTCGACCATTTCTGTAGTCCTATTCAGCCACTCGGTAACAACCATCGTTTTTCAGACACGTAAACTCTTCACAAATCACCAGTGGGGTCACTGCTGATGTATCTACTGTCGTAGAACAAAACGTGATTTATCTCTTAAATTTGTGTCAACCACAGACCTTATTTCGAGCTATTTTCCAAAACCCTATGGAGAAAATACATTGCTTTTTTGACGAAGGAACCGGAAGTGCTAAAAATGCTAACTTACTTCCGGGTTTTAGGACGCGTCACTGCGGTTCTCTATAGTGAAACGTGAAACGCGCCTGGTGTGTTAGGTCGCAGGAGGAGGTCGCAGCGTGGCGCAGCCGCAACGTAACGCGGCGCAGACGCTCCTGGTGCGTTTAGGGGGTAACACTCTAACAACCACAACATTGCAAAGGCGAGTAAATGTAAATTAAAAACGATTCACATTTTCTTAATTTCTTCTTCTTTCTTGCAGTGAGGCAAAGCTGACCTTGCACTTGGTGCCAGTAAGGATGCTCCTCACGCAGGCTGAATGTTTCTCTTCCTTACTGACACAGAAGCCCTTGATTTGCAATGCTTCACTAATTGTCATTTCCCTGGCTCCGTAGGGACACTTTACCTCCAGCACAGCGGGAGACCCTACCAGACCATCTGGAGATGCCCCCAACACTCCTGATTGGTTGAGCCACAAACCTGACTCATGGACCTGCATCTGGGATGCAGTGGTGAATGCCCTGACGCCCTCACATTCATTCATAGTCCCCCACTGTACAGACACAACACCATCAAGGGCCTGTTGTTGCCCTAGCACCCTGGCACTAAGGGAAGCAGTCACACGCTTTGACCTCAGGACAGCTCCAAAGCTGCTGGCAGTCAACCTTCCTTTCCTGAACAAATGCCAGTTTGGGTTGGTTCGCTGACCAGTGGCAGCCACCTGCATTGCCCTCTGTTGCTCCTCAGACAATGCAATGCTTGCCACAATTGCCTCAGGTCCCTGATGCCCAACAGGTTTGAGAATGTCAGGAACAGTAAGTGTTTCCAAGCTGTAGTGTTCCTCTTCTGGCTCGGGGGAGAGAAGCCAAGACATTCCTGAGAACCTGCCCCCGAGTCTGTCCCTCAGCCAGTCACGATCTTCGGAGGTGGGCTCTCTTCAGCGGGTTGAGTGAGTTATTGGTTGGAGGAAATAGCTCCTCCACTGAATGCGTACGTGTAGCTGCCTTTGGCTTCTTCCACTGACGGGGTGTCACGTCAGTGCAGCTGAAAGTATGGATGGCAAAGATGGCTAATGCAGCCGCATGACTGCATTTCCATTCTCCACGTGGGCATTCACATTCTGTGGAGAGAATTCTCTCTTCTCCTGTAGATACCTGTGGTGGTGGGAATGTTTTATTATTTAAAATATATTTACATTTGTAATGCCTTCCCAATTATAGCCTACTGTATGTTTATTTCATGGATATTTCTGTGTTTTCTGGTGTGTAAAATTTGTAATCTTGGGGCCTCTTCTCTTTAACGTCTACATGCTACCACTGGCTCAGATAATGAAGAACAACAAAATAAGTTACCATAGCTATGCAGATGACACACACATTTACCTAACCATTTCACCAGGAGACTATGCTCCGATTCAAACACTGAGTAAGTGCATTGAACAAATCAATGACTGGATGTGTCAGAACTTTCTCCAATTAAACAAAGATAAAACTGAGGTAATGGTTTTTGGAGCCAAGGCAGAACGTTTAAAAGTTAGCGCTGAGCTTCAGCCTGCAATGTTCAAACCAACAGATAAAGCCAGAAATCTAGGTGTAGTCATGGACTCTGACCTGAGTTTCAACAGTCACATTAAAACAGTTACTAAATCAGCCTACTATCACCTAAAGAACATATCTAGGATTAAAAGACTAATGTCACAGCAGGATTTTGAAAAACTTGTCCATGCTTTTATCTTCAGTAGACTCGACTACTGCAATGGTGTCTTCACAGGTCTCACTAAAACATCTATTAGGAAGCTGCAGCTGATTCAGAACGACGCTGCTCGAGTCCTCACTAACACTAAGAAAGTGGATCACATCACTCCTGTTCTGAAGTCTTTACACTGGCTTCCTGTGTGTCAAATAATAGCTTTCTAAATACTGCTGCTGGTTTATAAAGCACTGAATGGTTTAGGCCCAAAATACATTTCTGATCTTCTGCTAAATTATGAACCATCCCGATCTCTCAGGTCTTCAGGGACTGGTCAGCTTTCTGTCCCCAGAGTCAGAACTAAACATGGAGAAGCAGCGTTCAGTTATTATGCTCCAAATATCTGGAACAAACTCCCAGAAACCTGCAGGTCCGCTGCAACTCTGACTACTTTTAAATCCAGCAAGAAGACTTTTCTTTTTGTCGCTGCTTTTAATTGAACTATTCACATCTTAAACTGCACTGTAACTTTTATCCATGTATTTTTTCTTTTAATGTTTATTTTATTAGCTTTGCTTTTTAATGACTGATTTTAAATGCCATTTCTTAATGTCTTTCATTTTTTGTAAAGCACTTTGAATTGCCATGTGTTGAAAAGTGCTATATAAATAAACTTGCCTTGCCTAATAAAGATTTAATGTGACACATAAAATGGATTTGTTGATGGGAATTAATGTGAATAAATTAACTCTAGGTTAACGGTACTCTTGCTATCACTACTCACCGACACTCTATAAACCGTGTCCCTCATGCTAGCCCTGACAACACCGGTAAGCACACCTTCATCTAGGCTGCACTGTTGTACGTGTCCTGACTTGTAGTGGTTCTCTCCTCTATCTCCATTCTTCTTGTCATCTTTGTAAAACGATATCAGACTGGTAATTGACACAGCCATGACTTCTAGTTAAATTCAGTGTGGCTAAAATGAAAAGCTTTGTTAAAATATGCAAGCACGCGGAAGTCAAAGTCAGCTTTATTGTAAACAAATTCTACATGTGTTATAAATCCAGAAATATCGTTTCCCACAGTGTGACATGTAGCCTATACATAAAACAAAAAGGGCCTAGATAAACGGGGTATACAGTTTAAAATGTTAATATATTTAAAGTGTTCAAAGTGCAGTTTCAGTGCAAGTCAGTTGAAACGATCTTAAGTTGGCGTGACGTTGAGGTCGTGCGACCCTGCTGCTGTACTGGCTTGTAGTTCGTTTATAGCATAACGTTAGCATTTCGCTTTTGGCGACTAGATTTATGATTCAAAAATTATAAAAGTAGGAGAGACATGTGGAGATTATCCGGCTGAACAAAACGTGATCCTTCTCTTAAATGTGTGTCAACCACAGACCTTATTTCGAGCTATTTTCCAAAATCCTATGGAGAAATTGCATTGCGTTTTTGACGAAGGAACCGGAAGAAGTTTACATCCGGGTTTTAGGACGCGTCACTGCGGTTCTCTATAAAACAGATACACAGAAAAAATAGTGAAATAGTGCAATAAGAGTCTATATACAAGTGATTGGAATATGATATATTAGATAAATAATTTCTAAGTAGCAGCCAGATGAATGTTATTTCTAAGTGCAGGTGTTTAATAGTCTTCTGGCCTGTGGGATGAAGCTGTCTCTGTGTCTGGTGGTTTTAGTCCGAATGCTGTGGTACCGCCTGCCAGACTGCAGCAGACAGAACCGTTTGTGGCTGGGGTGATGGTGGTCTTTTATAATCCTGAGGGCTTTCTTTAAGGTTAACCTGGTATTTTTACTCCACTACATTTATTTTAGTTACTTTACAGATTTGGATTAATGATGTGAAATATAAACAACCCTTAAATCCGACTTTAGTTACACCTGAATGAAATTCAGTGAAGGTGATTGTCAAGTGCCAACAATCAGGCGAGATATTTGATAGTTGGTGCTTGAGAAGACTAAATATTTATCTGCAGATCCGTTTAAAGCATATTCATTACTCGTTATTCTCTAATAGTTCATTAAAGACTGTATATAATTGCTATTTTGCACATCCCTTTCAAGATTTCAAGATTTTCTAAGGTTTATTGACATATCATATACACAACAGTGTAGTTATGCAATGAATGAACAACTTGGGTCACAGGTTCATCAACAGTGCATTACAAGACATCTATCAATGTGTGTATACTTCCACCATTACACTGTAGTATTCTGCACATTTCTTTAATTAAAGCCTTATTAGTTAGCACATCCTCCTATCAGGCACTAAACTGTTTTACTCTAGATATCATTTGAGTATCTTCTTGATATTTTCTATTCTATATTTATATAATTGACCTTCTACTTTCCCACTATTTTGTATGTACTCTTAATATTTGAATGTTTTCATAAAATATAACACATTCAAAAGTGCGTTACAAAAATGAAAGACATTAAGAAAAAGGCATTTTAAACAGTCATTAAAAAGCAACACAATCTTCCTGCATTGCAATTACTCTAAACGTGTAATAACGTGCTTTAACCAGTAGGTGGTTTGGGTTAAAAGGCTGTCAAGTTTACAGTGTTAACAAAATAAAATATAGGCCTACTGCTGTTTCCGGTTTAGTTTACGACGAATATTATTTTGTTATTGTTTTGATATTTGTAACACAAAAGCGATGGAAAAAACCCATAGCAACCAAAAAAAGATGGTCTTAACATGACCCAGTCGTCTAGTAGTTAATAAAAAACAATAATATCAAAACAAAATATTACTACTAACTTTATTGTGAAATTAAAACAGAACGGTAGAAGAATAGTTTCCGGTGTATTCTGATGCCCGATCTCTGTAGATAAATAAAGAACTAAGACAGATGTGTAATATTTAATGTAGCCAAACCATTTATTACAATGCATTCATGTGATGACTATCAAAGAGTAAAGCAAGCACTGCTGAATAAAGTATGATTTTCTCTTTTACGAAACGTTTTTTTTCATATGGAATGCAGTTGGAGGTCAACCAATCAAAGAACTTGAGGACTGATCACGGGGTTCATGGTGTAGTCCCAAACGATAGCTGAGGATTCTGGGTAGTGTAGTGTCTTCTGCCGTCCAAAAACTCCGAAAAAATATTTGTTTCTCCGAATCGAAGGGGTAAAATACAAAAGCATTGCACACAATTCAAACCAATAAATGTTGTGTAATTAACAAGGACAATTTGGTGTTTTTTAGTCGATGAGTAGTGCAGATATCACTGTAAAATCAATCGACAGTAAGGAGAATAGGCTACTTACTTCCAGGTGTAAAATTCTCCGTTATCCAATGGGAATGGACGCTCGTAATACAAGACATGATCATTATCTTTTAAATAACGTTAACTAAAGGGAACAATCTATTTGACACAGCTGAAGCTCTGGCCTTCCTTAAAAACTAACTAATTTAATAAAAATCACAGTTGCATTACACACAATGCACGTTGTAGAAATGCGTGTGTGCACCACGACAAAGGAGCCTCATTCACTTTACATTGGGGTTGTTTGCGTGGTGCCGACACGCAAATGTAACAAAGTTCGTGACTCCACCACGCATTGTGGTGTTAAGGAGTCGTGGTGGAGTCACGCATTCTGGTGAGATCAGGTTGTTCAAGAGGGCAATATGTGTCTCTGCTCACATTGTTTATCGACGGCCCAGCAACTCAAGCTTATGCTCCTCATAACAGCAAGTCATTCAGCTCTGTAGAGAATCAATAAGTTATACTACAGTATTTGACTCCACCTGCTTTATCTGCATCTCATTGCCTTCATGGGTTTCTTCACAAACTGACAGGTAAATCATTGCAAATATTTTTGGACTGTGAAAAGATGGGACATTGTCAAATAAAATGGCTAATTAGCTAACTGGAAAGTGACCTAGCTTAATGTTTCATTAATGTAACAGAGCCTGTCCAGTAGCCTATATTCACAATAGACTATGTTTCTCCTGGCTTAATTAGTATCACTGGTAACTGTACAAATTCTGAAGTGTATCTTTTTTCTTTTTTTTCAATTTGACCAGAATGGAGAGTGATGTACAAACAGTGGATCCAAATCGTTGTATCATCTGTGGTAAACATTTTGAAAAAGGGAAGAAACAAGATCCATATGTCAAAAATCCCACAGCAGAAGGCCTCCAACGTATACTAAATGTTGCTCAACAGGGAGATGATGATGTTCATAAAACTCTCTCTCCATATACAGATGATATACTTTCGTTTAAAATAAAGGTATCATATCATCGATCATGTAGAGCAAACTACTCCAGTAAGACCAATATCAGTGAGCAACAAGTTGCAAATGTTGAAAGTGAGAGCATACCTGCATCAGTCTCTTCAAGAAGACTGAGTAGGGTTGATACATTATCGTTTTACGAAGAGATTGTTTCATTTGTGGGAGGGCCAGATCAAGACCAGAACCTCTGACAGCCATTATGACTGGTACAAGTAAGAGTACCTGAGACAAGGTCCTTCATGCAGCATCAGAAAGGCTTGATGAAGTTGTACATCTTCGGCTGCTCTCATATCCGGATCTCTTTGCATATGATGCCAAATATCATAGAAGCTGCCTTAAACACTATATCTCTAAACTAAATATAGCAGCTGCCAGACGAAAACAAGAATCAGAACAGCAGACCAGTATGACAAAGCTTTTATTAAGCTCACTGAACTCATTGACAAAACTGTTTTCTCAAAAGAAATGAAAGTGACGACCCTCAACTCCTTGGCTGGGAGGTTTGATGACATACTGAAGACACTGAGGTCTGGGGAAGAAGATGAGATGGTCCAACACACTAAATACAGCTCCTGGAAACTGAAGGAAAAGCTCTTACTGCATTACAAGCACAGGCTGGTATTTGTAGAACGAGCTGGAAAGTCTGATTTGGTATGCTCTGAAAGTGTGCCCATGGGATTGGCAATGAGAGCTGTACAACTCGAAGACAAGCCAGAAGAGACAACAGCTTCTACAGCAGACTGTAAGACACAACAGCAAAGTCAAGGTCTCTCTGACAGGCAAATACTACATAGAGCTGCAGACATATTGAGAAAGAGCATGGAGCAGGTTGACCATGACCATAAATCATATGTCAGCAGTGATCGACTATCACGTCTACATTGCAGCAACTATGTACCAAACAATGTTTATGACTTTGTGAACTGGTGTGTTGATTCAAATGCTCACAGAAATTGCGAGACCTGTGATGAGGAACCAGCTTTAAAGGACAATCTGCGTGTCATTGCAATCTGCCATGATCTCATTGCACAGTGCCGTCACATCCATACGCCAATCACACTGGGACTTGCCATTTTGATGCAAAGAAGAGGCACCATCCAAGCAAGCAAATCTACACATGTCATCACAGGCAAAGCCAAAGTTCCTAACTACAGGAAATACCTCAAGGTCAGTGGTAACAAGGCTGCTTTATGCAGACATCACCCACCTATACTGTAAGGACGGAAAGTGCAATGATAGCAGAAAATGCCAATGTCTTTCAGTAGGCTTGACCTGCACAGAGTTTTGCTCTTGCACTGACTGCCCAAATGTCAGCCATGTTGTTTTTGATGACAATGTGGATGAGTGATAGAGATGTGTTTATATGCATGTATCCCCCGGCTCCCACTAGCTTAGGTTTACTTAAGTTTGGATAAGAACATTTAATTTGAATACTAAAGTTTGTTAATCCAAAAACCTGTTTCCTTGTCTCTGTGTCTCACCTTCTAGTCCCTGGCACATTTTGGCTGCAGTTGGGCATAACAGTGTATAAAGACACCATAAACGTTTAGTGACATAACATCGATGAGTATGTAAGCTACCTTTACACAATTGGTATTGCTGGATTCAGTAGAACCACACCTTTTCAACAAGTCCTTATGTGTGTTGCTATGGCAATCCTTGTCAGGGTCACACTACAAAGAGATCATTCTACATAGATACATTTCCGCCTATTGTAGGTATGTGTTCAAATGACTGTATCTCCAATTTACATTAAGATATTGACATTTAGTATTTTCTATAATGCAGAGGGTTGTCCTGACCTCAGGTATGCCAAGTTAAAACCTATCAGACCTTCCATTGTGAATCTACATGAGTTGTTATGCCTCAACCCCCAGACGGCCAGCCTTTAGTTTTAGTTTGGGGTGTCTAACTTTATATATCAATTTCACCACTTTTGCAGTAAAATATTTGTATACAACAATTAATTTCATGTATGGGAAGCCTTAGAGATGAGGAAAAAGTAAGTTGTGTTTTGTCCTAACTCCGGGAGGGGTATCTCAAAATGTTCGGGCCATTGTCACTAGCCTATAATGTTAGGGCGAGTAGGACTGTCCACAATCTGAGTAACATTTAAAGAGATACAAAGGTTTTTAAAATCCTCTGACACTGCAGTTAACCAGTCCCAGTTAAAATCTCCAAGTAGCACTATTTCCTTGTAGTCTAGCTGCGATAAAAGATTTGCTAGCGAAGACAAGGAGTCCTTGCCAGCTGAGGGGGGTCTGTAACAGCCCACCACCATGACCTGTTGACCCTTTGCCACTTCTATATTTAAGGCTAAACATTCGAATTGCTTACTGATAGATTTGGAAACTAATGTGGTTACACTGAACTTATTCTTAACATAAATGGCAACGACACCACCTTTATTAGGCCCGTCGGTACGATACACATTAAAACCATTTAAGGCAATGTCAGAGGCCAAAATAGATTTATTTAGCCATGTTTCTGATAAAACAATGACTTCAGCGTCAGTTGAGCTCGCCCAGATACGGACAAAATCTAGTTTACCTAACAGACTGCGCACATTCAAGTGGATGAAACCCAACCCAGACCTAGCTTTAAAATCAGCAGGAGTAGCGATCTGACTACTACTACTGGGCGGACCAGGGTTAGGTTGTACATTTCCTGACAGTAATAACAAAAAAAACAGTTTTGCGGTCAATATATCATTAACATATCCAATTTTCTTCACTGTTAAAAAAAAAGTGGGACAAATCTGGTTCAATGTAATTTGAATATTTTAACTGTTGGATACAAACAGAAGGACGATAGCTCATATATGAGACTTCTAAGGTATTTTATTTTGAAATTCTACATCAGATTGTCCTGATTTTCTCTGATTGACTAGATGGGGTCTCCTGCTATCACCCTGAAGTGAAATAAGTATTTTAATTGAATTTGAATGACTCTTTGATTATGGACGGTTTGCATTAAATAATAATCAAAATATAGATGGACAATAGATCTAATTTGAGATTTTTAAACAGCATACATTTTAAATTGTGCTTCAGAAAGTATGTTATTTTAGGAGTGTTGTGAGATGGTGTCAACATCATTTGAAATTAGTCACCCAGTGGAAATGTCAGATATGTCTTCATAACTGTATACTACATTTTACATTCACTCAGTTATAATGTGGTAGTTATAGGTAGTTTGTTTTAAATTATTATTGATCACATTATATAGTACATATTTCTTAATTTAAGCTCCAGTACATGAATATGTTTGGTGTGTTCTTTAGGTATATTTGTTATTGACCGAGTAAACGCTTTTATTTTGAAGGCAGTTTTTACAGGCCTCTACTGTAATGCATATTCGCGCACCGCAATACAACGTGCGGGCTGGCTTGAGTGTGTTTTCCGAAGTGGGGGCTGGCTTGACCACAGTCTGTTTACCCAGTGTTTCCTGACATGAAACGTTTTATTTCACCTTGCTATGTGTTTTTAACGTATTAAAAAACGGGGACATTTCCAGGGATAGTTTCAACCCGGGACAGGCCAATACAAACAGGGACTGTCCCCGGAAAACGGGGACGTCTGGTCACCCTAATCTATAAGCAATAAAACTGCAATTCCGTTTTAAAATAGTAGAGCAGGCCATTCCCACGCTCTGTAGCAAGATTGAATGCGCGAAGGCGTCACCTTTTTTAACATGAGTGTGTGCGGGACGATTTCCCTTAGATTCTTTTGGCTCTAAAGAGATGTCACATGTCAAAATCGAAGAAGGGGGGCCAGAGATAAGGAAAATCCACCCAAATGGCCCCAGAAGAGGTTTTTTTTGCTAAATCTGTCTAAAAAGGTCAAATATCACTTGTTTTGCATCAATCTTGATACCTACTTATTATATGTTGTACTTTGGATTCCTAAAGCTTTTAGTCTACTAACCCATCATCCAAGGTTAGTTCACTATAAGAACAAAATATTTTTGGGACGGACACTATAATTTACAGTTTTTTACCATGTTCAATCTGAATTTTCTTTAAAATAAAAAACATCTATATTGATTCTGACTTTTCTACATCCAACTCACAGGTTTATCATTACTTTGAGAAAAAATATTATTAATGTAACCCTTTTAGAAGGGAAGATATGGTAATTTGTTCTGGGAATGTCATTTTCGAGCCTGAAACCTGAAAAACAGGCTTGGGGCTTAAGAGGTTAAATGTTCTCTCTGGTCCCCAATTTCACTGAGTGCAGTTGCGTCTTTCAACCAGGGGATGGCGCCAACTGCTTACACTTGAAAAGCAGCCACAAACTAATCACTAAGTGTTGAAGAAAACTAAATCTTGGTTAACAATGTGAACAGATGTATCACCGGTTACAACTCTTTGATTGTGATGACTTGACAAAGCATCTAAGAAAAAAAGGTCTATCTCAATATGTTTTGTGCACTACAAATTAAAAAAGTATGCTGCTCTGTCAGGACCATGGAGTTCAGGAACTAATCCCACCTCCATGCAGAAGCATCTTATCAGCACTACAGTATTGGGTAGGTGTAGACCACCCATCTTCAGTAGCCCTGCTCACATTCCAGCATGGACAAGGGGACAGCCTTTTCAGTAACTGGAGACCTGAGGATGTGAATAGTCATCTTTGATGTCTATATTAGCTTTAGGAGCATTTATCTTTTTATTGACTGTTGGGAGATGCAAGTTGAATTGTATTTGGCACTTTGTCTATTGGTTCATCTTAATGGTCAAAGCAGGGCGGACATAAATAATTACATTTAGGAAAAATACTAAATGGTTGATCCAACAGTACCTACTTGGTCAAACTCAATTTATTCTAGAAGTCCTAGTCTCTTCAATGTGGTTATGGACATTTGGTGTAATACAAATGAAAGCATCAGCCCCTTGTATGTTTACACAAGGGTTCAAGCAGAGTTACTTCCTTGATTCCGTCTTTTTGGACTCTTCCTTTTTAGGAAATGGGCCGCTGCCTTTCAGTCCCTCTTGGGATTCTGTGGGAATTCCTTAGCTGGTTTACTTGGCAGTTGGTTTTCAATACACAAATATTGTTATTCCAGGGTGTGAATAATAATAATAATAATAATAATAATAAATTATATTTCTGTCGCGCTTTTCTTGAACCCAAAGACGCTTTACATTTGGGAGGGAGGGTAGACAAACAAAACAAAACCAAAAAGAAACAAAACAAAACAGAAAAGCAGAGAGGTGGGAATATAGGACTGGAGAAGGAATTTTTAAAAATGTGTCTTTGTGCCACTCTTGACAAATTGCTGTGGTTTGTAAACCATTGTGTGTATGGCTTGTGTTATCTATAAGACAAATGTTTTTTACAACATTACAACATAACAATATTAAACCACTACACATCCTCTTTATTTGTTTATGGATCCTAATTGAAAAACATACTAAAATAGATTATTAGAGATTAGTCTGTAATTATTAGATAATAAAAATAGCCCTGAAAGGAGATTTCATTGTCCTCCTTAATGGATATAGTCCAAGTGTTCTGTTTGGAGTTTATATGATCCTGTGTGTTGCCTGTGAGGTCTGTACTCCTATCTCCTATCAGCCACTGCTCCAATTGCTGTGCTGGATGTGCCAAAAGTAGAGCTCGTCTGACCAGTTAATTTACAGCGGCAGGAATCTACTCCTCACAAACAGTAGACACATGTTTCCCTTTTTAGGGCATGAGAATCTATTACGTAATTTTGGGAGCACTCGGATCTCTAGCAAACTCGCTTGTGTGGAAGCGGGAGGTGCTGATACTGAGCGACACCGCATTCGACCAATCAGGCGGCAGGAAAGTTGCCTTTTCGCTCGCTGATTGGCCAGGGTGTGGGAAACGTTGGTTGACGTTTAGGTTGCTCTCGCTCCCTCTCTGGCTGGGAGTTTTTCACGTTGATGGTTTCACGGGAGTAGTTGTAGTCTTCATACCGGAGGGTGAAACTGACCTGGGGAAAAAGCTACCAGGAGTGTTTAAAACTGTAGTAGTGGGAGTTTGGCAGAAAACTGCCTTAGTTGGTAGAATATTAACTTGTTTCTCTCTTGGATAGTGGTAAAAAGTTGCCAACATGCCGGTGTTTCACACGAAGACGATAGAAAGTATCCTGGAGCCAGTGGCTCAGCAGATATCCCATCTGGTGATAATGCACGAAGAAGGTGAAGTTGACGGGAAAGCTATACCAGATCTGACGGCGCCGGTGGCTGCTGTTCAGGCGGCCGTCAGCAACCTTGTTCGGGTGAGTAACTTTGTAAAATGTTGCCTGGTAAAGTCTGCCTAAACGCGACTAGTGTAGGCTACCTGTCGCTCTTTGTCCCGCACCATCCGCTTGAAATGAACTAACTTTACCGTTAAAACACAACGAAAATAATGTAGCTAGCTCTTTCTTATGTGTTGAATATCAGATAAAATAGAAGTATGCATGCTATTTAAGTTTCTTGAAGTTGTTTGAGTCGGGGCAAAGGGCAGTGACGCCCTTTTCCCCTTGAGAATATGCCCTGCCTCCTCGGTAGCTGCCTGCCATGTCCTGACGTAGGCACTGCTGCTATCTGTGAGCCAGCCTGGTACTGGGGCAGGCTGCAATTCAACAGTATACCCACTTTATTTGATAGATAAGTTGCATTAGTTGCTAATGAATACGGTTTTGAATGGGAATATGAATGAACCTAGAATGCAGAATTTATTTCAGGGCCCTCAGTTCATATATAGTAGGTGGGACAGCATATTATTTCATCCAACTCTTTTAAACATATCTATATAGACTACAATGATTCATGGGCAGTTACATCAATTATTGATTATTGATGCATACATATATTTGAGCTACAAATGCTCTGCTAATGTGATGATAAAGATTGAGATAGCATTGTCAAACCTTCACTCTGGTTGCAGAAATGTTTCAAAAAAGTGAATTTGCATGTGGTTTCGTTGCTACGCAATGTGTCAGTGAACCATTACATTGTGTGGCCGAAAAAGGATGTTGGCTATATTACTTATTTATTTGGTCACATACTGTGTTTTCACATCTGTCAACAGCAGCTATGGCCCAATATGATTTTTGATGGGTCATACTTTTTAATGGGCTCTCTGATAACCCGGAATCTCCCTCCACCTGTCAAAATGTGTCTTTTTCTCCCCAAAAGTTCATTCACTAGCTTCAATAACTTTCTGATTCTGAAGAAATACAGAATTTGCATCTAAATGAATAAAGAAGTAAATGCATATTTCATTACCTATGGCTTAACTTTAAAGAACAAACTGTAATCATAATTGTTGGCAGATTTTTGAGGGATCCTGGCAACTAACAAAGAGCAAATATAACTTTCCAAAGTAGCTCAAAGTTGGACTCACTCTGCCAAGTGAGTGCTCTACATTATCATATCTTGATGATAAATGATGTGCGTCCGCTTCACCAGATGTAGTTGAGTTACAATTATATTTAGACCTGACCACAGTGGTGCTCCTCAGAGCCACATAGTATCTATTATGGCAACAAATAAGGAAATGACACAGTTGTTTCCTCAAATGTTCAGCCTGAAACACAAACCAAGACATGGACAGTTTCTTAAAAGGGAAGCAAGGAGATATGAAGGGGCTGTCAAGATGTTGTGGCTTGTAAAGAAGAAGAGGGATGGAGGCTAAATTAGGCACACTTGGTTCCTTTCATTTCATTTCAAACCTTTATTTATACAGATAAATCCCATTGAGATCATTGATCTCTTTTTCAAGGGAGACCTGCTCAAGTAGTTCCACATGAAACATAAAAACATAAATAGAACAACAAAAGGACATCATACAGCATAATTTACATAATTATCCACATCCTGTGTGTTGTTCTCTCAGCCTGGCAGTTAGGCGATACATTTGGACTATTTCTCTGGCCTGTCAGCAAAGGAATTCTCGGTTTACAGGGATTGCCTTCCATTAGCCCTCAGTTTATTTAGTAGGGTTTATGGTCAATATTTAACCAGTTCAAACTAGTTAACTTTATTCTATGCCTTTTGTTATCCCTCAATAACTACTACGTCCCAACTATTAGTCTGTACCCCGTTGTGTGCATTGTCAACAGCCACAAAACGTCCGTCCTCTGAGAGGCATTATTGAGAGGTGTTTAGACTTCATACTGCAGTAATACCCTGGGTAACAGTATATAAATACCGCCATAAACAGTTGTGGTTGTACATAGTTAACCTTTTTGCTTAAACTATAATATTTTCATACTAAAGAGATTTGCTAGTCAAATTTAACAGCGTTATTAAAGATGAATGTACAAGGAATTATAATGATGTGCATGTGAAAATACATGCACATCCAATTCTGCTGTATGGAGGTTTTCTATCCTCTTGTTTTAGGGGTTTGAATTTACTCTGTTACATTTTCAAGCATCAGCTCGTTTGAATCTAAAAGGCTAGTTTGCTTACCTGCTCATAATCATCAACAATCCAGAGGAAATAGCAAAACATCCAGCAGCTTAATAGCAGGACCTAAAATGAGAGTACATAATGGACTTACTTTCTTTACATTGCAAATATTGCTAGTAGGCACCTCACTGATTTATAAATAATAAAATCCTATCGTTTTTGATTGATTTATAAATAATCAAATCCTATCTAACACATTAGGTATAATATTAGAATACCACCAAATATGTGTGGGGAAGGTGTCAGTCAACTGGTTTTAAAAGTTCCTCCCCAAGTGGCTCGAAATGATGCAAAAATACGTTTCGCTGAATCATTGAATGAAGCAGTGCTTGTAATCATATCCTGACACATAAAATGTCTTTTGCAACATCAACTGGCGGGGGGGTGAAATGATCCAGGCGTTTTGGACATTCTGAATTGTGATCAGATGTTTCCAACGGTGGCTTGAATGAATGAGTCGACCTGTAATTATTTCCAGTTGCTATAGCAACACGACAACATGTACAGTGTTATGATATCGTTGAAGTTAAGGATCAGATGTAATGTCTTCTGGTTTCAATCCCACCAGTCTCGTGAGTCATACATTGCAGAGCTGAACAAATCCAACACTGTGTGGACTGGCTCTTATCTTTGACTTCTTTGTGGCTGAAGACGATTGCATTTTTACAGGAAACAGGAATGTTTTGTTCTTAATTTAGGACTCTATAAGACCATATACTATAGTCTTAGTATTGAAGAAAGGGTGATCCTTAGAATGAGAAGGGATGAAGGCGGTCAAGTTGCATTTCTTTAAAGATTCTTAACGCTATTTATCTCATTGTCTGGTTCAGAAAACCACTTGTTGAACAGACTTTTTCTATTATAAATTGTGTTCAAAATCTCTTGAGCCAGAAGCTAAAACACAGTTAATCATGTTAGTTTTTCGATTACCTTAAAATATGATTGAAAATTGGGTTATTTTCTATTTACATATTCTGATGTATGCCTCAGGTGACTTTTCAATACCAGACAAAGGAAAAAACGATGAGGACATTCTTAAACACTTCAGCCTGTCTGATATGGGGCACTCACCATGAACAATGTCTAGACTCTAGATCTTTAAATCATTCATTTGAAACGGTGTAATCTTGTTATTCCAGATGCATGGAGAAAAAAGGTTTAGCCCCTGTCTACCGAACCAGTATTTAAAGTGTAGCGCATGACCACAAACCATTGCAATTGTTAAATATGCCCGCTCTAACTTAGACCCTTCACTAGTGCTCAGCATCTATTGAGACAATGAGCCTGACATTAATTGTGAGGAATGTGAAGAATTCCCCGTAACAAGGAATGCACCTCTGCTCAGCGGGGGATTGAGCTGATCCTTTTTTGAAATATTGAAGATTATCAATAAACAATCCTTCCCCTGGAGAAAAACCTGGGTCCACACGGCTGCTCATGTGAGCTTCATCTTTATTTATGATATCAGTTTTTGACACACATTGATTGAAGCTATAATCTGGTGAATTATTTTTTACTGGCAAGATATGGCTAACTTTATATGGGGGTAAACATGTTAGGAGTAGTGTGAGAGACGTTGTGTAGATTGTTTGTGCAATAAACCAGCCTTGTGGTCATTTTGAAATAGCTTGTGCAACAATGACATAACATAAGCACAATAACTAGCTTGGCAGGAGGAAATACTTGCTGAGCTTTATTGCAACAACCAACCAAATGGCACTTAACTTGCTTAATCCTCCTTATTTATCACTTATCCGTCGGGTTTAATTTTTTAAGTTAAAGACACGATGCTTAGTCTAATACATATGCTTAGTCTAATACATTCGTATTATATTTGCTGTACATATCAAACCTATACATGTATACAAAAACGGATTCTGAGGGTTACAATGATTTCCCTTGAATTTGAAGTACAGCAGGCGTATCACCAGTCAGGCTCGTGAGTTGACTATTCTGGCCGTTTTTATTAAAGAGCGGTTGCACTTCATTATTCTTATAGCGCCCTTTTTATAGGCTTGGATAAAGAAAAGCATTGAACAGATTTTGGGTCCCGGAACGAAGTGTTAGTGTTTGCGAAGATCAGGGGTCACATGACCTGTACAGTAGATATGTTCCTATGTGAAGAGAAACGTGCATCTTCTGCAATGTTGCTGAGGTTACACAACACAACTGTGCGTATCGCAACAACACCAAAGACATGAACTGTAGCATTTTCATCATTCTGTAGGAAACGTCAGCAACACAATGAAAAGTGGTGGTGATCTTGAACTTCTTTAAATGTTAAGATAAATAGCCTTCAGCATACAACCTTCTGGAACTTATTACAATAAACAGCAACATCTCGATGAACTGAGTTTCTGCATTAAAAGCCAATATAAGATAAACACTTTTTTTTGTGAATCATGCAAAGCTACTTGGGTAGATTCCCAAACTTAAAAAATACTACTGGAACTGTTGAAAGTGGTTCCAATTGAAACACTAAACTGTGTTAAGATCAGTATCTGATAAGGCGTGGAATCTGTCATTTCCTCGACCGCTACCTTAATCCTTTATGGATGAGAAACAAATGTGTTCATTAACTAAAGTGCTTAAAGGCATCCAAAGCAAACGTTTCCTATTACCTGGTGCTCTAGCTTCCTGCGATTTGTCAAGGGAAATCGTTTCATGCTGCTCACCACTTTTCTCTGTTTTCTTGGCAACAACACGACTCTGTCGTACAAGTACGACAGAGTCTGAAAAGAGATACTCTAGTTATGGATTCATGCTGCATCTTGCGTCGGATGAACATTTGCCAGGATAGGGGAATACTGAGGAGGGATGAATTGATGAGGAAATGCAGGAAGCCAAGTCAGGAACACCCGGCAGCTGTGTGCCCACTCAGGAACAGAGTGTGAGCCGCTGAAGGGAAACCCCCTCTCCCTCCTGCACACCATGACAAACGATAGAATGCAATAGGGCTGTCACTTCTTCCCCAAAAAACGCACATGCATACTACGATGTTACCAACAATTGACCTAGTTGTAACTAATATGAATCCAATCCTTACAGTTTAGCCTTATCCCTAACTTTGTTGTAAAAAGCAAGTTTTACCTATATTTGGTTCTTGACTCAAATAAAAAAGAAGGAGCCTCGCTGCGGGGAAACTGATGATCACCTTGCACCTGAAGTGTTAGAGTGCTGGTAGTATCGATTTGATGGTGTAAATGACACATTTGTAATATGCCACTAATTGTAGTTCACGCACACACATTATAAAAAAACCTGCTTGTAATGGACTACCATTTGTGTATAGATTACATTAAGTTTGAATGATGGTTTATACATTTCAATTCCAAAGTGATGGTCCCACAACAAGATGTATGGCCATTCAAAAGTAACAAATGGGTGTTAATGGTTTATTGATCCACCTTATCGGATGCCCGTGTGAGATGTTGCCTCTTTCTCTCCAATGCTCAGTTGATCCATACAAAGTAATCTCTTGTTATCTCCGTCCTCTGTGACGATCCTTGTAGAGAAGGATTCACACAGATGAGCGCCGCTCCCTAGTAACACTGAACCAGCCGCTAAGCTCCTGTAACTGGAGACAGATAGTCGTGATATATCCTCTCTGGCTGCGGGGCCATGGCCAAGCATGCCCTTTGATTTGTGACTTTCCTCGCCTTGGACACCCTATGGGTAGCATCTTCCTGAACTCAATTAATAAACCATAGACACCCACTTGACAGATGCGATGATAAAGCCGTCGACCTTCAGTGCGACCTCTCTGCTGCCTTTCCGATTCATTGTCGGTCAGGAGTCATTTGATATCACAGAACGCAGCACTGGCTGGTTCAATGACTATTGATCTGGAGTAGCTAATGGAGTGTTGCGTCATCAGTTTACGGGAGCATGTCTCATCGGATTGCAGTCACTTCGAGTGGGAATCATGGTTGCGGAAATTGAGGAACTAACCCCTCTGCAAAATAGCTCCCAGTTTATTTGTAGGGCATTGCTAAGGGCAGCAGTTACTGTGCTAGTCAGAATTTGCCATCATAGATCCTTGTGGTCACCATGACTAACACAGCATTGTGCTAAAACTAGCCAACATGTGAAAGGCAGGCAGTGTCTTGGCAGCCATGAGGCTTTCAGAGTGGCCTTTCTTCTCCCAGCAGAGTGATGGGCTGCTGTCAACAAAGCCAAGTCTGTTCTACAGGAGAAGCCACTTTATCAAGCTCCTTCACAACACAGGGTTTCCTCACAGCACTCTTGGAGGCTGAAAAGCGGGTCAGTGTCTCCACTCCAGACGCACATGTTAAATGAGACTGTCAGCCAGTATGTGACAGCTTGGAAGAAGATGACACTGAATGTGTGAAAGGTTTTAAAAAGAAGGTGGAAGTGAACAACTGGCCTTCCTCAAAGTGGTGTAGAATCTATTCAGGGAACAGGATTTTGTGTTGTGGTTTGGCCTGTGAGGCTGGGCTCTGATTAAGAATGAGATGAAACTGGACTTTCTCACGTCGTCTTTTCCTCTCTCCCCCATGTTTCCTGTCTTCGCTATCAATAATCAAACAAAGGCAAAATGCTAATAAATAATACACTTATTCCATGATTGATAGTTTGACTAACAATCAATTAAAACAATTATTTTGATGATTAATAACAGCCTTTCATTAGGGAACAATACCATCCAGGTTCTATAATGTGGAGATTAACCTATTTGTTTAAGTTTGATATCATCGTAAATTAAATATTTTCACGTATAGGCAGTTTTTGTTGGTCAGCACAAACATGTCATTAAAGTGTCGCACCCTGATCTTGGAACTAAAGATAGGCATTTTTATTACTTTCTTAAAAGTTTAGAGTAAAGAAGCTCTAATGTCAAGCTCGGTCAGTGTATTGCAAGAATGTGGTCCCAAAAGTTGACAGACGCTCAAAATAGCGTATTAGGACAGGCGTATTGAACGGCTTGACAACAGTGGTTATAAACGCGGGTCATGGTTCTATTTTTGGAGTAAATCTTTTGGATCAGTGTTTGGCTGCAGACTGTTTGGGCCTTCAGCAGGAAGAGTCTCAGTGGGGAGAAGAAAAAGAAAGACAGTGAAGCCCGGTTGCATACAGAACATAGAGCCAAAACCCATCTGATGCTTTGGGGAGAATATGAGTCGGCACTCTAAAAAGGCTGTGTGAACTCAGCGTTTGGCTCCCAGGTTGTTAGCCTATGGTGTAGTTTGTGTTCTTACCTTTATTCAGTTAAAGATCAAGTCTAAACTTGACTTGGTCTCGTATAAATCATTGCGTAGTTTTAATAATTCAGTGCCGACGTGACTCAAGCTTCTTACAAAGAAGGTTTTCAGTCCCCCAGAAAAAAGTTGTTCATCAAGTTCAGAATGCCGAACCGCGCCTACCCGAAAATATTTTTTATATAACATATTCTGAACATAATCGAACAGAAATATATATTTATTTATAAGATTGTATTTACAAAATGTTGGCAACATGACTATGTCATAAGCTAATGGAGTCAGATACATTCTTATTTAGCCAGACTTAGATAACCCAGAGATATTCCAATTTAAAAGTGTTCAAAACCATTGACCAGGTAATGTTTCCAATATTTTACAAATGTTTACTTTAATTGAACTTAAATCTTTTTTATGGTTGTAAGTCGCTTTCTAAAGCAAACAAAGTAAACCTTTTTGTCTTCTTGATTCCAGTTTACAACAGGATGCTGACAGCTCCCAAAAGAAAAACAATTAAACCATTAGGTCCAAGTGTTTTGCAAACCAAAAACAAATCTGCTAATATTATGTATTCATATATTACGACTTGCATGCAGGGGAGAGCTCTCTTAAATGAGGTTACTGTATTCTGCAGTGTTGGCAAGGGGTGCAAGGTCTTTGTGTTACATCCTCCCCCCTCCCTCTTGTTTACTACCCTGTCAGTGCCCTATATCCCGGTGTGTAGCCCCGCTGCCCTTTCATTGAAGAGCTTTAGTTGTTGTAGTTGGCTTTTGTTCACAGCTAGAATGTCAGGGTGGCATATAACCACTGTCTGAGATGGACAGCATCTAAGCTCCAGTTTTAGTTTGGCACAACCTTTGTCACAAATTTACAAGCGCTCAGTTACTCATAGAGTCCCTCTGGTCCGGTAAAAAGAGGGTGAGGAGATGTATGTCTGCGCTGCTTCATTGCAGCCTCCACGTCAACCATCTGGAATGACTCTGCTACTGCCTGAAGTCACACACGTTGACGAGCTCTCTGGGAAAGCCCTCTGCAGCATCAGGACTACATCCCACATCACTTAGTTTCCACAAGGCCTTAAAAAAATAAATTGGCATTATTATTTATTCACCGAAATGTCTGTAAATTGTGCCAAAAAGGTGCTATTAAAAACTCCCAAAGCACAGGGTACCATATTTAAATTGCCAGTTTTGTCAGCAAGGTTCAACAGAACGATTTTACTGAATGATGTGTGTGACAGCGAGGTAATCACTCACGTAGTTTATATTTATCGAAGCAATATTAAAAAAGAGAACATTCATCGTGTTCCTGTTGGGACAGCTCATTTCAGTCACCCAGTGTGTTCCGGTATGAACGCGTGTGATCTCTCACCCATGGCAGCTCGACGTGGGTGAGTAGTTTCTCCCTACAGAGCTGAGGTTATGATGGGGGAGGTGAGTCATTTTGGCAATTGAGTGAGAGGCGACGTTCAGCTGCTCTATGCATTATAACTACGCTGCTCCCCCCCCCAGCAGCTGCCTTGTTGAAATAATGGTTCGCTGGGCGAGTAGCAGGACATCATTCTGGAAAACGGCATGATTAAAGACTCTGTTGTGGTAACAGAGTTTTTACTCACGCATAGTATATAGTGATGTATAGAATGAGAGCTCATGTTGCATACAAGTTTGGTAATGGATCTTACTGTAACATATCACTGAGCCAGCACAACTGTTCCAACTCATAGTGCTTGACAAAAAGCGCTGAGTGATACCAAATCTTCATGACTTATGAACTAGTCATCAGGGCTGAGGCCAGGGCGGGCGGGGGGAGGGGGGACACTTGTTTGGACACTTTGACAGCCCTTGGTGCCTCCTTTACCAGGTTCTAATAACATCGTCCAATCCAAACAAACTTTGTGAAGTGAAAGAGATTTTTCTTGTATTACGCCATCTATTAAACAGATAATGGATGAGATGGCAGGAATGAACTTCACCGAATCCATGCATTTCTATATCACTACATCAAAGAGTGTATCGTCACGCTTTACCGATGGCCACTTATTTTTTGTTAAAATAGCCTTTGATCTTACTGGAATCATGAGGAGAAATTGTGAAGCTTAGGTGCTTTTGCTATTGTCTCTGTAGTTCCTGTGCAGTCATGTATGATGTTGGTTAGGCTGTTAAATACCTGAACTATATATAATGATGTTACTGACACTTCCCAACCAACCAGAAACTGATATTTCCTGTGCCGATATTACACAGTAGTTCTCAACATTGAGACAGCTGAAGCAATAAGAATGATTTGATGAAATATAGTATAATATTATTGCAGTCTTTGTTTTCAAGCATTTATCCATGATATGCGGAACATGATGACAATATCATGCAATCAAATCAAGACATGAAAACTCCAATTAATTCATATACAACTCTTATATTTACTGCAGGAGGATGCTATATGGGGGCTCATCTTTGAAACATTGTTGCTGCACAACTAGTAGTTCTGTGTTCTCACGATGGTTATCAGTGGTACCTACCACAGTTTCCTCCCACGTCTCTAAATTGTTGAAGCAAAGGCACTGTGAGTGTACAGCATCTGTGTTTACACTGTAATAGAACCAATGACCTGCAGAAGATGTCTTTGACCTTTGCCCAGTGCATGCTGGGACAGGCTCCAGACCCCTCTGACCCTTACAGAGATGAAACAAGAAGTGGGCGGAGTCAGTTTGAAAACGACTGGATACGCCAAAACGACTTGAGCACCTGCTGAACAACCTGTTAACATTTATTTACTGCCCAACATTTGTATTCAATTTTGTTAGCATGAATTATGACAATACATAAGACAGATACAGATTCATTCATGAATTCACAGGGCTTAGGCTTTAAATAGGCTGTCTTCTTATTACAGACACATGCATTTCCTAACATTCGGTCTATATGCTGTAAAATGTATTATCTCTTCGATTTACACACGGCATCTATTGCACGTCTGTCCGTCCTGGGAGAGGGATCCCTCCTCTGTTGCTCTCCCTGAGGTTTCTCCCATTGTTCCCCCTTAAACTGTGGGTTTTCTCTGGAAGTTTGTCCTTGTACGATGTGAGGGTCTAAGGATAGAGGGTGTCGTTTTTCTCATACTGATATTCTGATCAATCTGTGCTGTTGTATTTGCTGTAAAGTGTCTCTACTGTAGGCTATTTTTATTATATGTACAGCACTTTGGCTCGACCAAAAATCGTTTATAAATGTGCTATATAAATAAGATTTGATTTTAAATGAATAAATATTGGGTCGAAAATGTCATGTTCTGCAAATGTCAATTGTGTATTCTATATATTGTACATCACCCCTTTATGTCTTATTCCATTAAATCCCAGTTGATTGTTTTTTACTCACCAAGAATCTGTGTTTTCCAGGTGGGGAGGGAGACTGTACAAACTACAGAGGACCAGATCATGAAAAGGGACATGCCACCAGCTTTTAGCAAGTAAGCACGAAAGAGAAATCTCTGCCAATCTCAATTTCATACAATATTAACCTTTCAAAAATGTTTTTAGATGACATGGTTGTCTCCCTACAGTATGTGGAACCCACTAGCCTCTCTCTGGCTCTGTGTCTCTCTTTATCTGTTGCAGTAATGGCTGGTTGTGCCCAAGCAAAGGTCAGACACGGCATGTTAAGTGCCCCAGAATCTTGCCCTGGTGTAACATAAATACTTTTTTGCCTAGGGTGGAGTTCCTTTACCCTAAATGAGAAGGGACACAAACTCCTACATGCACTCCTACATTAGAACCAGTCACTGCTGCTGCTTTTGATTTATTTTAAAACGTGAAACACGAAAAAAGCTTACACATTGATGTAGAAAAAGAGATGTATACATACTTAATCAATGTTTCCTGAATCACTTGAAATCGGCTAAATCAGTAGCTTGTGCTCATCTGAAGTCTGTCTGTATCGCAGTCAGACCGATCCTTATTAAATGAGACTCTACAGTGGAGGTGGGGAGTGGCAGGACCTGAGAGCCCCACCCCCCAAGGTCGGGGATGAAACATATTGGCAGGCGCAGGTCGTGAGGCTCAACACATTTGGCGCCTCAAAGTCACATCTTCACCCTGTCGTCATCCATCAGCACATACGCTGGAATGCGTCTCCTTCACTAAATATAGTGTCTGTCGGGGTCCGGTTAATGCATGGCTCTTTCTCGCTAGTGCACGCTGAAGGACACTGCTGGCTGGCTCTGCAGAGACACACACACCACCAGCCTGGATGTCATGCACATACATTAGCCTGTATCCTGCAGGAGACTTGCTCCTTCTGAAGAATGGAAACTCAGCCTCTCTTGTTTGGCCCCTCTGCAACGCCTAAAATGTGGAAAACTAACAATAATGATCTTGTTACCGAGGCAACATTTGGCCCGTAGGCAAAGAAGGAGAGCAGTATACAGTCGGTTCTTGGCTTGTTGCCTGATCTATGTGCAATATGGCTGTTATGATACAACGCAGGTGGCATGCATGATGCAGAGTCAAAGAGCTGAGCCTGTTGTTTTCCTGCTCTGGAGTTCACTGAGTGCACCGCGGCCAGGAGGCAACAATCAATCATCTCCATCTCTGTGCAAACAGGAGGTTAAATTGGGCCGAAGCCATTCAGAGTGGAGCTCTGCCTCCTGAGATCCAAATCACTTCCTGTGAGAACAGGCCAACTCCTTTGTCACGAGCTACAGATACTCGTGCTGCAGAAGTCACATCAATATTATTTATATAGTCCAAAAGCCTCATAGGGCTTTTCATTCTGTGCAACATATGACACTCTGTCCTTAGTCCACTCAACCTTTAAAACAATTAAAAAGCCATTTTCATTTTTAACCAGCTACCAACCTGATTTCACCACATCCCATTCATTCCTTATTCAATTCCAAATTAAATGTCCTTGCCATTTAACTATTCATTCGGCTTTTTCATTTAAACAAAGCTCATGTCAGTAGATTTCTTGTGCAAGAATAATACAACAAAACAAACATAGTGTTTATATGCTTAAATAATTCCCCAAATAAGTCCCTTTTTTAAATCATCAAAAAGATTTAAGGTCTAAGGAAAACTTGAGGAGATATTTCGTAAATGGGAACCTTCTCATTTTCATATTCGTACTAAAGAACACAGTTTGGTGATCTAAAAACGAGTGTCTCCATACAAGCTGCAGTTTGTCGCCAACAGTATTGGTTTTCAAACAAGCTGCAGACACACATTGTTTGTAGAACAGGAAGGACACTAACTATCGCGTTCGGATGAGACATAGTAAGCTGTTGACATGATGTGTGAACTCTGTGTGAAAGGTGTGAAATTCTATCAGCTGATTTTTCACATCACATTTCCTTTGAGCTGAAATTCCTTTTTGTCATGTCTTGATTACACTCGGCATCAGTTACAGTCAAATCTTATATGTTCTTCATTTGAAATGAAACAAAGTCCTGATAGGACAGCTGTTAGTGTTTGTTATGGCCAGCTGTATCGCAAAGCTTCCATATGTGTTTGCTGCGAGCGACTTGCTGTTTCCATGCGTAAAGTCCATCTGGCTTTTGAAGGGCTCCGTATCATCAGCATGACACTTGGTTTGAGGATTTTTTTATTTCATTTTGTACTGGTATTTAAATCCATCATTCTTTGCTCTTCACAGAGTGGAGACTGCATGCACTAAACTGGTGCAGGCTGCCTCCATGCTGAAAGCTGATCCGTACTCCGTCCCTGCTCGGGATTACCTCATCGATGGTTCGCGGGGCATCCTCTCTGGGACCTCTGACCTTCTCCTGACCTTTGACGAAGCTGAGGTATTCCTTCATCCATTCATTCAGTCTAATTCAAATAACTTTGTCCAGTCTTTTTGTTGAACAACGAGGTCAGAATAAAAAAGTTGTTAAAGGAAAGAAATATCAATCAGTGAAACTTTTTTTAGCAGGCAGTATACTTTACCACCTCATCCATTGCCTACATGTTGCAGGATGTGAATGGGGCCCTAACTTCAGAAACATATGTTGATTTAATAATATTTTTGTTGTGACATCTGACAGTGGTGGAACTGATTTAACTGCCTCTTGTGCTCTGAGGCTCTCCCAGTGCATTGGTGCAAAATGGTGGACACCAAGTGTGCTCTGTCTTGCCTGATGTTCTGAATGACTGGAAATAGGTCAACATGACATCATTTCTTCTTTGCTTGGCCGGCTATAAACAAATACCGGAAACCAACATACAAATAATGACACATTTTAAATCAGATTAAATAAATGTTTATTTGTCTTTTAAATATTTAACATTTAAACAAATTCACAGTAAAGTTGGCACTGCTGTTTATTCTTTGAAACAAAGTTAGTTTTTTTTACTGTAAAATGTCCTGCCACAGGTATATTATCACCATATCTCTTTAATAACCAATGATATGGATCTGCGCATACTTGACTGTTAGAAGAGTCAGCAAATCAATTGTTATGAGATTGTTTCTTGATGTATTCTTTAAAAATAATGATATCATCCTCAAAAAGACAGTATTGAGGCTATGAAAGAGCCCTCTGGCAGCAGAAGGTGAGAAATGGACCGAAAGCAGCTAATAAAGCTTGGAGCTGTGCTAAAGGGTGTACTATTGATTTTCATTGAGCAGACGCTGAGCTGGAAGGGCTTAGTGTCTTTTTAATGGACACTTGAGCCTGCTGTAACAGGCTCTTCTGGTCTAAGGACAGTAGCCATTCCTGCTGCACTGCCCTCCCCTAAGGGTACGCTACTGCTTATAAAGAAGACAGAGAGGTAGATAAATATACCACACGTCCGTGGAAATCTCCATACTTCTTACAAAAACACTTCCTAAATCGTGAAGCAGGCAGCAGCATCATCTATCAGGCCCCTTCTTCCTTTCCTCTCAGCGATAGGAATCAAATAAAAAAGTTGTTGCTCAGCTCTCTGGGAGCAGCCGCCCCCTCGCTCTCTGCAGCAGTCAGCAGGAGTCATCAGTCAGCGGTGCCATCATGGTTTCCAATGCAGCTCAGGGATGGCTCTGTAGTGGAGTGGTGACTCCAGCAGTCCTCGCAGAGCTGGAGTGAGGACAAATAGGCTGGAATGTCATTAGGCAGCATTATCCCTGTGTAATTGGAGAGAGGGTGGGGCCTGTTTTTGCATCATTTCCTCTGGTTACGCAACTTTTTGAATTAGCCTTTGTTGGTGTCTTGTCCTCTCATTGTCACAGGTCCGCAAAATAATCCGTGTGTGCAAAGGCATCCTGGAGTACCTGACGGTGGCCGAGGTGGTGGAGTCCATGGAGGACCTGATCACGTACACAAAGAACCTGGGTCCAGGTCAGTCTGCTGATACTCTGCTAAAGTGGGGACTTGACAGTATCTCAGAAACGTTGATGTGTTAGCCTGTATCTCCTGAAAGTAGACATCTGATTATCTACTTCAGTAAAAGCAGTATTCCTTCATTCATTTCTAAAAATGTGTTCCATTACAAGTCTGCCCTTACATTTTACTTATATACTTACACACTACTACTTACATAGCACTTATATACTAATAAAGGACTGGCTTACCTAAAGCCAGTTGAGTAGCACTTGAAATGTTTTGGCTCTATGAAGCCTGATGTACTTATATGATTCTGTTTTCTTCAAGTTTGTATTTTGTTGGTCGAACGCACTTATTGTAAGTCGCTTTGGATAAAAGCGTCAGCTAAATGTAATGTAATGTGAACACATTCTTATGAACTGTTCCTTCCTATAATCTTAATCTGAAAATAAACAAGTACATTTAAATGGAAATACACAAGTAATATCACCTTACATTTACATTAAAGTATGTGACTTGAGCAAATGTACTGAGCTCCTCTCCACATTTGGTTTGTTGCTGGTTTCCAGGAATGACAAAGATGGCGAAGATGATCGATGAGCGACAGCAGGAGCTGACTCACCAGGAGCACCGCGTGATGTTGGTGAACTCCATGAACACAGTGAAAGAGCTGCTGCCCATCCTCATCTCAGGTATTCACACCCCCTTCATCAACACTCAGTCCCACTCAGTGCTGGTTGATTCTTCTTTTTCTTAAAGCAAGTGTCAAGAGCATACTATCGGAGTATTTATTGTGAGTTCTGTTTCATTTCCAGGTATCAAAATCTTTGTGACAACCAAGACGTCTGGCGGCCAGGGTGTGGAGGAGTCCTTGAAGAATCGTAACTTCACTTTTGAGAAGATGAGCGCGGAGATAAATGAGATCATCAGAGTGCTGCAGCTGACGTCCTGGGACGAGGATGCCTGGGCCAATAAGGTACTCCCAATAACGTGTCACATGCACACACTGTTATTATAAATATACACAAGAACAAGAGCCTGCTTTGATCTGCGAGCTGCAGTGTTTTAGTTTGGTTTATGCGCTTTTTTATGGATCAACTGAAAGCAGTGAAGCAACATTTAAACAATTGTGCTACCCAGTGTGCTCTCACACACTCCCAGAATGCCTTTGGCAGGAAGCTGCAGACTGGAGAGAATATTAAGTGAAGCCTTTCTCATTTGCATTCTTTCTTTCTTTTTTAACAAGGCATGCACTTTGTTTCATCAGGATGACCTCATTAGAAGGTTGACAATGTTTGAAGCTTACATACCGTTATTAAATAAAGTAGGAACTTTCTCTGTGTCTCGTTGTAGCTCGGTCGTCTTTTGGGCTCGTTTTTATATCTTTACTGTCCCCACACTCTTTAAAGGGCTCTTTCTCTGCCACCTTTTCTCTTGTTTGACACTTTGTGTTGCTCTCAGTTGGTATGTCCAGTTCAACATTTGTATTTATGTGGTTCTTCCTTTCTTTTGACCGTTTCTTTCTCCCTTCACCCCCTGTAGAAGGTAAGCTTTACCTCTCTCGCAGATTGGTTGTGCAGCAGCATGTCTGACAGATGTGTGTGCTGTCTTGTGCTTTGTGGTGCCATTGTGTGCTTATCAGTAGGCAGGATAGGTAAACTGTTGACTATATATATATATATATATATATATATATACCGTAAGAGTTAATTAGCACTTTGAATTGGTTGGACTGCTAATGAAACGGTGTGTATTGAAGAAGTCCTAAGCAGGTTGGAAGCTGAAAGTCCATCTATGTGGAATCTTCTTTTTGATCTGTTTTGCTTCATAACATGACATTGTATCAACATCTGTGTGTGCTCCTCCTATGTCTTTTAAACCTCACTATGCATGTCCTCAACCGGTCTGATTATTGATTGACCTGAACCGTGCAGTATTGATTTGGGTGTCATTCATTTGAATTGTGTCAGCATTTACCTTACCGTACGTACATACAGCATTAGGAGGAGATCACATAGAAACACATTTTGTTCTGTGAACGGCTCATTTCAGTTTTTATCCAATAGATAGGCTACCATCCTGTGTTAGATTATAAACTGTAATGGATGTGTGTTTGCATTACAGGGCAATGATCCTATATCAATGCTATCGTTCACATTACTTCACAGCTTTTCAACTCGCATTAACAAGTGATTACATGCAGAACAGCAGCTGCGCAAGTTTGAACAGCAAACTAATAAACCCCCGCAGCTCTGGTGACATCACTTCAAACCGTTGTACTTCCTGTTTCCTCCCTTGTTCTGCTATGTTATTCAACACTCCCAGTTATTCAAATAAACCTGTGTGTTGCCCTCTTTTATTTTAACAAAGTGATTATCGTCAGGGCTCAGACACATTTTGAAATAGATATTCTTAAAACAAACACTGGAGGTGTGTTCTTAGTCTTCAATTGCTATGACATTTTTGCTGAGATGAAGATACATGATTTAAAATGAAGGATAGTGTTTTCTGAATTCCTATTATTCTACCATGGGAAAAAAGCTCACTCATTCATCCGCTCTGGTCTCCTGCTTTGCTCCGTGTCCAACAGGACTCCGCTTTGTTCTGCTGACTCGACAATGAGTGGACTCATTGTCGAGTCAGCCTCTGTTGGACAGATTGTTGTATTTCCATCCACTCTGATTGAGATACAATGGAGAGTCGTTTGGCTTTCCTAACAATACACACTCCCTTTTTGATGATGTGAAAGAATGACGGATACGGCATGCGCTCCGTGGGTGTGCCTGACAGATGTGAGCGGTGCTGCACATAGACGTTGCTGCGTGGTGCTCTTTAAGTGGAATAATTCAACAGTTGGGTTTGATCAGAACCATGACGAGAGCCTGGAGCTTTTCTACACCATGTCACTCACTGTGGAAATAATTGAATGAAAATACACCCCAAGCTCAGTTTCAATGAGTCACGAACTTATTCTTAAAAAAGGAATATAATGATATGACATCATACAGTACGTTAGCCTCATTCACACAGAAGACACTGTTAACAGGACATTTGACTTGAAATGAACACAACATTCCAGTGTCCCTAATATTCATGTCATCATTTATAGAAAGAATATATATATACATGTATGACTTAGGGTATTGATCCAACTTTTTTTTGTTTTCTCTAGTTGCATTGATTCCCTTTTAAGTTATTCATTTAGTTTGCCATTTTAACCCAAAGGACACAGAGGCCATGAAGAGGGCTCTGGGGCTTATCGACTCAAAGATAGCTCAAGCTAAGAACTGGCTGAGAGATCCAAACGCTCAACCAGGTAATACAATTCCTATTTTACCAATTTACCAATCGTAACTATCTATTCTTCCACTAATCATGTCCTCAGACTGATTATCTGGTTATATCTAGATAAGTACTGATGTGTGGCTTTGTTTGGTGCTTCTAGGGGATGCAGGCGAGCAGGCCATCCGCCAGATCCTTGATGAAGCCGGGAAAGTTGGTGAACTGTGTGCTGGGAAGGAACGCAGAGATATCCTGGGCACTGCCAAGACTCTGGGCCAGATGACTGACCAGGTGTCTGATATCAGGGCCAGGTACACTATACATCCTAAAACACATTGCTGTGTGTGTGTGTGTGTGTGTGTGTGTGTGTGTGTGTGTGTGTGTGTGTGTGTGTGTGTGTGTGTGTGTGTGTGTGTGTGTGTGTGTGTGTGTGTGTGTGTGTGTGTGTGTGTGTGTGTGTGTGTGTGTGTGTGGGTGTGTGCTATGAAAAGACATCCGCCTCCCACTTCACTCACTCGTATATCTTTCATTAGGTGGTGTCCTCCCTCTGTGATTCTGTACCGGTGTTTCATTTAATATCCATTATTATTAATGCTCCTTTTGCACAGTAGTTTCCTTTAACATCCTTAAAGGGAGGCAGTAAGCATAATAGAGAGGATTATAGTGTGTAATAATGCAAGTGATATCCCTATGATATGAAAGCCGATTGTCACCAGGGACCCTGAGTCACACTCGATAAAAAGCAGCTGTCTGGTATTAATCTATAATCTACTTTAGCCCCCGGTTGAGTAACTCCTCTGAAGGCTAAGAGATGCCTCGGATGCTAATATAGTCATTAAGTTAGGGAATCTAATTCTTCAACACGGAGACATAAAGCTTTTTAGTAAGTAAACTAATAAGTCTGCATGTGTGGTCTCAGGTTCCCCAGTTTATGGATCTGTGTTTTCTTTGTCCACCCCAGAGGTCAGGGGGCGTCCCCGGCCGCCATGCAGAAGGCACAGCAGGTTTCCCAGGGGCTCGACGTGCTATCTGGCAAGGTGGAAAATGCTGCTCGCAAGCTGGAGGCCATGACTAACTCCAAGCAGGCCATCGCCAAACGGATTGATGCTGCCCAGGTGATCCATTAACTCCACTTGGCTTCCTAAACAAGGATTTCAAACTTAAGATGGAAGTATTTGATTGTATTTTCTTTGCGTTTGCCCCTGCAGAGCTGGCTGGCAGACCCTAACGGCGGCCCAGAGGGAGAAGAGAACATCAGGGCACTGCTCACCGAGGCCAAAAGGATTGCAGACATGTGTGAGGATCCCAAAGAAAGAGAGGACATCTTGCGCTCTATTGGAGAGATCGCTGCCATGACTGCCAAGTTGTCTGATCTCAGGAGACAGTAAGTTCCTGACTGAGGGCGATATTGAATCATTTTATGCTGCATTTGTATTTTCTTTGAGTCTGAATTTGGCAGCCACTTTATCCAAACCCCACAGGTCTGCTTTTACATTTCTTTACAGTTGTTTAAGTAATTATACCTAGTATTGGAAGTCATATATGCCTGTAGATCTCTGACGGAATGTTTTCCTTGTAACAGTTCCCTATTCTTTCTGTGGGACTACAAATTCCATGAAACTGTTTTACAGGAACCATTATTATTCCATCTTGTACAACTGGTCTAGAGTAAGTGTTTTGGTTCATCACCAGGAATTGTAAAAAGCTCAAAATGTACTACATTTTCAAGTGGAATAATTTGTATTTCGACTAAAGCTGCCGTATCAAAACACTAGCTTCTTGCGCTCTAACTAAAGATAGCTATTAACCAACCTAATTCAAGCCTTATCTTTCTAAGGAAAAACACCACCTCACGCCTGTTTTATTCCTTATAGGGGTAAAGGTGATACTCCTGAGGCCAGAGCTTTGTCTAAACAGATCGCAACAGCTCTGCAGAACCTGCAGTCCAAGACCAACAAAGCTGTGGCCAACAGCAGGCCTGCGAAGGCAGCTGTTCACTTGGAAGGAAAAATCGAGCAGGCGCAGCGCTGGATTGAAAATCCCACCATAGATGACAGCGGTGTGGGTGAGTCTGGCTCCCATCCTCCCCAACTTCCTCATCTCTCCATCTTTCTCCTTCACATTCCATCCACTGCTCCTGTGATTCAAAAGCAGACCAGACACTTGGTGTACATGTCCCTTTCTACTGTCCTCAACATTCCACAGCGCTCTAACACTGTTATGTCGTTCTTTGGTTTTGGCTCGTCTCCTGTCAAGCCTGAACAGCGTCGTGTTTGTTTACAATGGAGCTGTGACCTCTCTGAGATGGATTGTTTCACACAATATAACCTTACCTCAAAGGAACAACATGAAATGATACAGAAGAAGCCATGGCTCTCATTCCCCCTAGTGTTGATTAAAACAGTCATTACAGAAACTACCCAGCATTCAATGGGCAGCTATTTGCAGGAGTTGGCCAAACTTAACGCTGGCTTTGAAAAGCACCCTTTAAAGTTGCCTTAAATTAGATAATATTTATTAAGCAAAAATTGCAAACACTCTAGATTCATCAATGTAAAAACAAATGTAATGTCTTTGGGGGATTTAGGCATTCATATTTGATAGACCATTTGACAATTAATACAACATATCTGTGATGGCAAGATAAGAAATTATAAAAAAGATATTTTCTTATTTCACTCTATAACAGTATGTTCATTAGCAGTTAACTATCAGATTGTTGTTGTTGTTGTAAATCTTGATGTCTTTACATTTTGTTGTGTGTGTGTTTAGGTCAGGCAGCCATCCGCGGGCTGGTGGCAGAGGGCCGCAGGCTGGCCAACGCTCTGCAGGGCCCCTACAGGCAGGAGCTGCTGGGTAAGTGTGAGCTGGTGGAGCAGCTCATGGCCCAGCTGGCCGACCTGGCTGCCCGCGGGGAAGGGGACTCTCCCCAGGCACGGGCTGCTGCTCAGCAGCTCCAGGAGGCTCTGAAAGTAAGATGGCTATTACTCACAGTTATTCTCATTCTGACCTGTACAATGATAGATCTGTCTGTCTGTGATAGATCATGATACACAGACACAGAGAAACAACCCCCTCTGCTGGTTACCAGTGGTGGAAGAAATTCAAAAGATTGCATATGTTACAATAAGTAAAAGTAGTACGACCACAATGGGAAAATACTCACTAAAAGTCCTGCTCAAGCTTCAAAGGTAAAATGATTGTAATAGTAAAAATCTGAGAAAAGCACAGATCTACAAATGTGTCTTTTTCTCCATTCTTTCGGATTAGTTACAAGCTGACAAGTTATAGGTCTCTCTAAAAAGCTACAAAATAATTTACTCTGAATAAAGATTTGTATAGGTTCCTATAAAAGTCTGCAATTTACAGAAAGCATGTTTTAAGTTGTTGTTGTACACACCTGAATGTAGGCTTTAAATCTGCCTTAATAAATGTAATCTATAATATTATAAATCAATTCTCCAAAACTGTCAAATGAATAAAACCTCAAAGTTGGCTTTTATTCAGGACTTACTATTTTACGGGGACATTGAAGCTCTATAAGAATGTGTGTATCTTAAAGATCAGCGGTTTATGAAGTACTCCTGATCTGACTGTGAGTGCGTTTGTAACATCTGTTTGTCCTCCTCCCAGGACCTGAAAGGGAAGATGCAGGAGGCGATGACTCAGGAGGTGTCTGACATCTTCAGTGACACCACCACCCCCATCAAACTGCTGGCAGTGGCTGCCACCGCCCCCCTGGACGCCCCTAACAGAGATGAGGTCAGTCACGCTGCGATCTCACTTTAGTGGCGTTACATTTATCTGCAGGGTGTACTATTATTCCCAACTGTTCTTTTGGGTAATTGTTTTATTAATCATGTTTAGGTCTTTGACGAAAGGGCTGCCAACTTCCAGAACCACGCCAATAAGCTTGGCACCACAGCAGAGAAAGCTGCTGCTGTCGGCACTGCCAACAAAAGCACAGTGGAGGGAATCCAGGCTGCTGTCAAGTCAACAAGAGACTTAACACCACAAGTATGTGATGGTTTAGTGTTTATATCTGTTTATGTTTTCAGTCCACTCCTCTCCACCCTCCACTCTGCTTCACCAGCCGCATAGCTTAAGTGTTTCTAGCTTCCTGAGCCAAGTCTGTCGCAGTTGTCATTGGACTGACAATTAATGGCTCGGATTGTTTTTTAAGGTGGTATCTGCGGCTCGTATTTTGCTGAGAAACCCTGGCAACCAAGCGGCATACGAACATTTTGAAACCATGAAGAATCAGTGGATCGACAACGTGGAGAAAATGACAGGTGATGGGCCTTCAAGACGCTGTGAATTCCCTGATAGATGATTCCTTTTACGCCATTGTTATTCCCTATATTAACACGTTATCAATGTTTAGGTCTGGTGGACGAGGCCATCGATACCAAATCCTTGCTGGATGCCTCAGAGGACGCCATCAAGAAGGACCTGGAGAAGTGCCGTTTGGCCATGGCCAACCACCAGCCTCAGATGCTGGTCGCCGGCGCCACCAGCATCGCCCGCAGAGCCAACCGTATCCTCCTGGTGGCGAAGCGAGAGGTGGAGAACTCTGAGGATCCTAAATTCAGGGAGATGGTGAAGGCTGCGTCTGACGAACTGAGCCAGACAATTTCTCCTATGGTGATGGATGCTAAAGCAGTAGCTGGAAATATCAAGGATCCAAGTAAGTGGTTGTGCTAACATGTTTTAGGATTATGTTCTGTAGAACCTTCTGATTATTGATGAATGTGTTTTCTTTTGATTACCAGGTCTTCAGAAAGGCTTTCTGGACTCAGGTTATAATATTCTTGGTGCCGTGGCAAAGGTCAGAGAGGCCTTCCTGCCCCAGGAGCCAGACTTCCCACCACCTCCTCCTGAACTGGATCAGCTTAATGTAAATCCTCAGACCAACTACACTATTCATTTGGAAAAACATCTAAAGCTGCTTCGGTGTTTGTGTCCAAAACCACATGTGTATTCAAACCGCTGAACCATAATTACTTTAACTTGCCTTGTAGCTTAACGATGAGGCAGCACCACCCAAACCTCCTCTTCCCGAGGGTGAGGTTCCTCCCCCCAGGCCTCCTCCCCCAGAGGAGAAAGATGAGGAGTTCCCCGAGCAGACTGGTGATATGGTGAACGAGCCCATGATGGTGGCTGCCAGGCAGCTCCACGATGAAGCTCGCAAATGGTCCAGCAAAGTAAGTGACAGTAATGTAAACACAGTAAGGGGCTTTCACGTTGGAATCCTCCACCTTCAGATTGATCATGCTCCTATCGTACCTCATAGGGAAACGACATCATTGGTGCTGCAAAACGAATGGCCTTGCTCATGGCTGAAATGTCTCGTCTGGTGCGTGGAGGTGGCGGAAACAAGCGCGCCCTCATCCAGTGCGCCAAGGACATCGCTAAGGCTTCTGATGAAGTCACACGGCTGGCCAAGGAGGTGGCCAAGCAGTGTACTGACAAGCGTATCCGGACCAACCTGCTCCAGGTCAGTTCAGTCGGCTTTAGAGGGTTGGTGGGGCTTGTCAGAGTAGTTTGCAGTGGATTGCAACTGTGGAATGGCTAGGCTTTTTTCTTGTATACCTTGTCTGACTTTCTGACCTCTTTTCAGGTGTGTGAGCGCATTCCCACCATCAGCACTCAGCTCAAAATCCTCTCCACAGTCAAGGCCACCATGTTGGGTCGTACCAACATCAGTGAAGAGGAGTCGGAGCAGGTGAGCAGATTATTTTGAATGGATGGGTCAAATCACAAGACTCATTATGTTTTTATATTAGTATAATTTGAGTCCCCCTCATCACTGAAGCTCTTTAATTCCTTCTTCCCCAGGCTACTGAGATGTTGGTCCACAATGCTCAGAACCTGATGCAGTCCGTGAAGGAGACGGTCAGAGAGGCCGAGGCAGCTTCCATTAAGATCCGGACGGACGCAGGTTTTGCCCTTCACTGGATCAGAAAGACCCCCTGGTACCAGTAAGACAAGAGCCGCTGTTCCTCCGGTTATTGTTGGTTCTATCTAGTGATCCAGGAGGACATTGAATGTACAGATATATTCTTCATCAGAGCTATGATATCGGTGCCCGTCACACTTCCTCTGCTAGTCCCATGTCCTGTCTGTAACAGTTCCTGTTCTGGTAGAATGTAGACAATGGGACTATCAGTGCGAGTTATGGGTTAGATTCTTACTGGGGACGTCTTTTTTTCTAAAAGAGTGTAAAAAAAAATTGTTTTTAAGCTTATTTTGACAAATCCCAGGAATATATACTGTATTTTTAATTAGAGGTCTGATTACATATAATGCAAGGATGGTTTTTGGCCTCTTCTAAACATAAACCTTAAGTTAAATAAAAAAAACTACATTTTCTCAAGAGACATTTTTATATCTTTGTACTGATACTTTAACCTTTACTATCATGTATTCATCTTTGCTAGAATAAGCACATGAACTTGACGAGTTGTTACAAGTACAGTACAGATGCTCAGCTCACGCAAAATGTATACATTATAATTATGCCTGTTTACACTATTCTATATGCTCACAAGTGAAAGTGAACACTGTTCATTGTTTTACATATTGTAATGCAATTGTAGCATTCTTTATTTTCTTAAGAGTTCTGCCAAAGACTTTCTGCCATGATCTTTGAAAGTAAAGTTGCCTTTTTTTGGTCAGCAATACATATTTAGTTACTTAAAAAAGTAACTTAAAAATCTGCCAACAACAGCAAGTAAAGATACTTAAACAACTAATTCTAGATATGTGTAATGTTTCACATGTTGCAATTCCTGCAATTACTCTGATTTACACAGCAAGCTAACAAAGCTTCCTTTTCTTAACACGGCACACAGCTTGTCTCATGTTTCCTTGTTGTGCACAATAAAACATTTTGTTGTGATATATGAATTGCACACTTCTCCTAGGTAGTACATGACCAGAGGTTAGATAAGGATCACTGTGTCATCTGCAGCTGATGAAATGTTATGCTATCACATTTGTCTGAACACACTAAACATAACTGGCCACTATTTCTGGCGACCATAGTTGATATTTTTTTTAAATATCTGAAGACTGTTCGAGTGAATGTGTCTTTTTAAGTATCTACTACAAACTGATGTGCCTTGGATAATACACTTTATCTGCAACTGGTACAGTTTTTATTTACAGATGTGTTGTATGAGAGTGTTGATTTATTCAAAAACACTTGTTGTACATGATTCTTCTATAAGGTAACCCCGCTTCATGACTTTTACTTCATGTCAAATGATGCTCTATGCAAACCCAGAGAATGTTTGTTCAAAATGACGTCACTTGGTTGGGGTTTAAATGGGCCTGAACAACATTTTGCTGAGGCAATGTTCACTATTTTGTAATAAAGCATTTTATAGCACTTTGAGGTGTGTTTGCTCTATAATTTATTGTCTTCCTTTATGCTTTACAGTGTGAATGTCAAAGTGAGCTTTTCAGGATTGAAAAAAATCTACATGCATAAATCTGCTAAGAGATGTACTAAATACTGCTTCTAAATATGTTAAGTATGTGATATAAAAAGCAGTCACGTGTATATACACTGAACAAAAATATAAATGCAACACTTTTGTTTTTGCTCCCATTTTTCATGAGATGAACTCAAAGATCTAAAACATTTTCTATATACACAAAATAACCATTTCTCTCATTGTTCACAAATCTGAAAACATCTGTGATAGTGAGCACTTCTCCTTTGCCGAGATAATCCATCCCACCTCACAGGTGTGGCATATCAAGATGCTGATTAGACAGCATGATTATTGCACAGGTGTGCCTTAGGCACTGCCAGAAGGGTGGCAGTGAAAGCGGAGGGTCTCGACGGACCAGACCCGGGCGGCAGAAGCTGGCTTTGGGGACGTGGAACGTCACCTCTCTGGGGGGAAGGAGCCGGAGCTTGTGCGGGAGGTGGAGCGGTACCAGTTGGATCTGGTTGGGCTCACCTCTACGCACAGCGTCGGCTCTGGAACCTTACTTCTGGATAGGGGTTGGACTCTATTCTTCTCCGGAGTTGCTCAAGGTGTGAGGCGCCGGGCGGGTGTGGGGATACTCACAAGTCCCCGGTTAGGTGCTTCGTTGTTGGAGTTTACCCCAGTGGACGAGAGGGTCGCCTCCCTACGCCTGCGGGTTATGGGGGGGAAAACTCTGACTGTTGTGTGTGCTTATGCACCCAACAGCAGTTCAGAGTATTCGGCCTTCTTGGAGACCCTGGAAAGAGTCCTGTATGGGGCTCCTGAAGGGGACTCCTTAGTCTTGCTGGGAGACTTCAACGCACATGTGGGCAATGATGGAGACACTTGGAGGGGCGTGATTGGGAGGAACGGCCCCCCTGATCTGAACCGGAGTGGTGGTTTGTTACTGGACTTCTGTGCTAGTCATGGATTGGCCATAACAAACACCATGTTCGAACATAAGGATGCTCATAAGTGTACGTGGTACCAGAGCACCCTAGGCAGAAGGTCCATGATCGATTTCGTTATCGTATCATCGGACCTGAGGCCGTATGTTTTGGACACTCGGGTAAAGAGAGGGGCGGAGTTGTCAACTGATCACCATCTGGTGGTGAGTTGGGTCGAGTGGCGGGGGAAGCCTCTGGATAGACCTGGTAAGCCCAAACGTGTAGTTCGGGTGAACTGGGAACGTCTGGAGGAGGCCCAAGTTCAGGAGGCCTTCAACTCACACCTCCGGCGGAGCTTTTCGGGCATTCCTGTGGAGCTTTTCGGGCATTCCTGTGGAGGTTGGGGACATTGAACCAGAGTGGTCGGTGTTCAAAGCCTCTATTGCCGAAGCCGCGGTGGGGAGCTGTGGTCTCAAGGTCCTAGGTGCCTCAAGGGGCGGTAACCCTCGAACCTCGTGGTGGACACCGGTGGTCAGGGAAGCCGTCCGACTGAAGAAGGAGGCCTTCAGGGATTTGTTATCCCGGGGGACTCCCGAGGCAGTTGCAAGGTACCGACAGGCCCGAAGGGCAGCAGCCTCATCCGTGGCCGAGGCAAAGCAGCGGGTGTGGGAGAAGTTCGGAGAAGACATGGAGAAGGACTTTCGGGCGGCACCAAAGTTGTTCTGGAAAACTGTCCGACACCTCAGGAGGGGGAAGCAGGGAACCATCCAAGCTGTGTACAGTAAGGATGGGACGTTGTTGACCTCAACTGATGGAGTGTTGGGACGTTGGAAGGAACACTTTGAGGAACTCCTGAACCCGACAACTCCGCCCTCTATGTTAGAGGCAGAGCTGGAGTATGACGGGGGATCGACACCAATCTCCCGGGGGGAGGTCACTGAGGTCGTCAAACAACTCCACAGTGGCAAAGCCCCGGGGGTGGATGAGATCCACCCGGAAATGCTGAAGGCTCTGGGTGTTGAGGGACTGTCATGGTTGACACGTCTCATCAACGTTGCGTGGAAGTCGGAAACGGTACCGAAGGAGTGGCAGACCGGGGTGGTGGTCCCCCTTTTCAAAAAGGGGGATCAGAGGGTGTGTGCCAATTACAGAGGCATCACACTACTCAGCCTCCCCGGGAAAGTTTACTCCAAGGTACTCGAAAGGAGGGTCAGGCCGATTGTCGAACCTCAGATTGAGGAGGAACAATGCGGATTTCGTCCTGGTCGTGGAACGACGGATCAGCTTTTTACTCTCGCAAGGATCCTGGAGGGGGCCTGGGAGTACGCTTATCCGGTCTACATGTGTTTTGTAGACTTGGAGAAGGCGTATGACCGGGTTCCCAGGGAGTTACTGTGGGAGGTGCTGCGGGAGTATGGGGTGAGGGGGTCTCTACTCAGGGCCATCCAATCTCTGTACTCCCAAAGCGAGAGCTGTGTCCGGGTCCTCGGCAGTAAGTCGGACCCATTTCCGGTGAGGGTTGGCCTCCGCCAGGGCTGCGCTTTGTCACCAATCCTGTTTGTAATATACATGGATCGGATTTCGAGGCGTAGTCGTGGGGGGGGGGGTCTGCAGTTCGGTGGACTAAGGATTGCACCACTGCTTTTTGCAGATGATGTGGTTCTGATGGCTTCATCGGTCTGCGACCTTCAGCACTCACTGGATCGGTTCGCAACCGAGTGTGAAGCGGCTGGGATGAGGATCAGCACCTCCAAATCTGAGGCCATGGTTCTCAGCAGGAAACCGATGGACTGTCCACTCCAAGTAGGGAATGAGTCCTTACCCCAAGTGAAGGAGTTCAAGTATCTCGGGGTCTTGTTCTCGAGTGAGGGAACAATGGAGCGTGAGATGGGCCGGAGAATCGGAGCAGCGGGAGCGGTATTGCAGTCGCTTTACCGCACCGTTGTGACGAAAAGGGAGCTGAGCCAGAAGGCAAAGCTCTCTGTCTACCGGGCCATTTTCGTTCCTACCCTCACCTATGGTCATGAAGGATGGGTCATGACCGAAAGAACGAGATCGCGGATACAAGCGGCCGAGATGGGTTTCCTCCGCCGGGTGGCTGGTGTCTCCCTTAGAGATAAGGTGAGAAGTTCGGTCATCAGGGAGGGACTCGGAGTTGAGCCGCTCCTCCTTCGCGTCGAAAGAAGCCAGTTGAGGTGGTTCGGGCACCTAGTTAGGATGCCACCTGGGTGCCTCCCTAGGGAGGTGTTCCAGGCACGTCCAGCTGGGAAGAGACCAAGGGGTAGACCTAGGACCAGGTGGAGGGATTATATCTCTTCGCTGGCCTGGGAGCGCCTTGGGATCCCCCAGTCAGAGCTGGTTGATGTCGCCAGGGAAAAGAAAGTTTGGGGCTCTCTGCTGGAACTGCTACCCCCGCGACCCGACCACGGATAAGCGGGAGAAGATGGATGGATGGATGATTACAAAACATACATTTAATCACTTCAGCCCTAGCATAATGACGCATTGTGAGCGTGTAGATCTGCTATTTTCAAAAGTGCACAACGAGACTAAATGGATGGATGCAAGAAAAGAAGTGAAGTTATAGTTTGGCATCTGATTTAGGGGACTAAACAATACACTCGTTGTATTTGTTACCTGGTGGTTACTTACTTGGTCGTCACTAGGGCACTTTTAATCGTGCTGCTGCACCACACACCCGCCGTGGCCTGTCTGACGACTGAGTGACTCTGCGCGCTGCGCGTTCACGTTGAGAGCAGGGAAGGGAGGGGCTGCAGCCAGGGCACGTACGGGAGTGCCGCGGGGCACGTGTGGGGATGTCTGACAAAATTACAACGCGCATTTGAGGCATTGTTGTATATATTAGAAGCTTTTAATCCAGAATTGATTGATGTTACCATGAGCCACATACAGTACACTGTAACAAAAAAAAGAAAAAAAACTGTAAAAAACGAACTTTCAAAAGAGCACATTGCTGTCCAGAGGGCAAAACGGGCAGGTGCTCAAGCACTACCTAGAGTCTATGTGTGCACGTCTCTGTATACAAATACACAATATTGGACACAGACTACAAAGGGGCAAAGGGCACACAGTTTCATTCACTAATCAAAGTCAAACACATCTTTGTTTCCACTGTTTTATTGTGTGCCTGTCGCGATAAGCAATTAATTGATTTATCGGCTCTGGAGTATTTTTGTTGGGTAATCTATGGTAGGGCTAACCCATACAGTGGTGGTGCTCAAGTCAGTATTTGCAATGTAATTAGTTACATACACGCTATATCGCCTCCTTGACAGTGAAACGCCACGCGTGAGGTTTAGATTATTTCCCTGTCTCAATCCAAATTGAACTGTAGGGCATGTGTAAGGCACATTTGTCTTGTAGTAAATAAAAAGGGCGACCTGGAACTAATCCTGCAATTTCCCCACAGGTGAAAGAGTTGACATGTTGAAAACCCAACCCCTGCTGGGGGGGTCTGGGGGGCTTCTCCCCCAGGAGATTTTTTGAAATACTAACATATAAAATACACATTCTGGTGCTCTCTTGAGAAGAAAAATAAATACATCTATTACTACACGACATATTTAAATGAAGCTGAACCTGCTGAACCTTCTCTCCTCACAAAGAGAAGAAGCTGTGTGAATTACTTACATTGTGGATAAGAGTGGATAGCCCCCATTGTTCTGTGTGTCAAAATGGAAGACAGCCCACACACCTATCAATCATCAAACCGTGGGGTCTTATTTAATTAATGTTATGTATCGGGACTTCATGCAACAACACCACGCCGTTATCTTGATTCTGATTGGCCAGAAGACATTATCAAAGATGTCCTATTGAGAAGACGATCACTGCGTGGCAACAGTTTTCAAAACCGTTTCTAGTCTTCGGTATTCTTGTTTTAGCGTGAGAATAGTTTGGGCAGCGTGAGAGCGTGAGATTGAAAGCGTGTGTCACACGCCAGATGCGTGAGAGTTGGCAACCCTGCGTTCATATGACATGGAAGCCTTTGACAGTAGAACTTCAACACAATCCAATAACGAGGTGTGTCCCTTTTGTCTTAGTATAGTAATTTATAATACGGAGTACATAATTGTCCGTCGAATATTCAACAGAAAACTCTTTAACACGGTAGCTGTACTGTGTTTTTTTTAAACTCAACTAAGACATATTTTAAGATATAAATCTCTTGATTAACTAGGCTACAGCTTGGCTACACTGTGTTAAATAATGTAAAGTACTATGTTAATATACTGTATGTATCTTCCACATTAAACATGATTTGTCTCCTGTAAGATATGTGCACACTTAAATTGAACTTCATCCAGGTGATAAGAATAATCACTGCGATAACGCGAGATAACTATATCGTTTTCTCCTCTTTCTGCGAGTCGAATTGGCTTGGCTAGGAGAACGTGGCGAGCTAAAACTGACCCTTTCCTTAATATTACAATTAATTTTCTCTCTGGGTAGCAGGCTGTTTGCCAATTTACTCATTATCATCCGAGGAGAAGGAGGAAGCTGCAGCCTCTCGCTCCTCTAACCCCACATACAGCACCGGCTTCCCGGGCTCTGCAGCGTCAACACAGTCGTCGTTGATTTAACAAAAATATCATACGAAGAACCAAACATGTCGACAGGGATGACAACAGCGTTAAGGTAATAACACGACAGTATTGGGCTGTTTGACGGATGGTCCTCTGCATAGTTAGCTGCTGTTGCTAGCTCTTAATTCATGCTAACATCTCCGGTGTTGTGTTAAATGTCAGTAGGAGGTGCAGGGTGATGAGGGGCTAAGCAGTCTGAACATTTGAACGTTACATCAAGTATTAAGGCGACACCGCTGTTAGCATCTAACATTGATTCAGTCATAACGATGCTAACCGAAGCTAGCAGGAGAGGCTGGGGTCATCACATGATCCAGAGACAATAATGTAGCCTTATCCAACATACAATCCTTAGAAAAAAAGAGGAACAAATGTTACGGTTATATGGAAAATCGACATATTGGTGTGAAAACATTGGTTTTGTTGTAAAAGGCGTGAGTCAAAGTTAATGCTGTCAGTGAAGGGAATGGCATTTCAATTTGAATTTACATTAAACATGAAAGTTTTATTAAGCTACTTAAATTTCAAAACACGCACAGCAGGAACTGCAAACTGAAAAAAAACGAAGACAATCCAACCGTTCGGTCTAAAAAATAATAATGTAGCCAAATATGAAGTATAAAGAATAGCCATTTAATGTGAATCTTTATACTTTAAATTACACCATTAGTCCACCGCTTCAGTATTTTGTAAATTACGTGTGTCTCCTCGTCCGCAATGAATCACATTAGCATACAGTGCAGGCATGCAGCGAGTGTCTTGTTGACATTTTGCATAATGTAAAGTTAATGGTGCGTCGTTCACGTGACTTAAGGAAACTCTGTTTTTAAATGTAGTAGTCTGCAGTTTCTGTAATATTCTAACAAAAATATGTAGTGCATATAGTACAAGAACAACACAGTTACAATTGCAAGTAAATGTTTCAAGACAATAATAATCAATTATTTACATACTTAAATGGCTCTTGGCAAAGGTAATGCATTCATATCAATTGTGTGTTTATATATACATGCCTAAATCCTAAAATTGTTGCTGGCTGAATATCATGTTCCTCCTTCAGTTTCCAGATCCTAATATTATTTATGCTGGGTGCACAATCAATGCAATGTTGCCCTGTTACCTCTTACTGAATTGCTTTTAATAGGACATAGCCTGAGCTACAATTAAATTGTTGGGAACACTCTCTGTTTGGCATAGTTTTGTGGGTTTGCGTTTGTCTTGCACAAACTGGTATAGCAACATGTCTTCTGTAACGTCAGCAGGTTAAAGGCCATAGTTCAACACAACACAAGAATCAATATATTTCATTTGTTACTTCATCACTTGCATTAGTGTTACCATAGAGTCCATTTCCTTTCCCATTGGACTCAAACACAACACAGAAACCTTTCTATCATTGGAACAATGTGTAGCCAATCATATGGCTCGATGATACTAAAGCCCGCCCTTATCCTCTACCAACCAGTGAGAGTTGACAAAAGTGCAGCTGCAGTTCCTGTACTCAAAAAGCACATTGCTTTGACAGAGTGAAGAAAGCGTTTGAGTTTATTCATCAGATAAGGCGCTGAGTTTTCTGACATCATGCCAACTCCAAGGTAAGATCCAAATGACAAAATCCTCCAGACTTTCCACAGGTTACAAGTTTGCATTGATGATTGTCTTTTCTGAAATGTGCTCACAGCACTGCTAGTCTTTTAATAGTTTGATTTAAAAACCCAGCAACAAAGCGTAACACATTTCAGAGTTTTGGGCATAGACTTAAGTATTAAAATCAGAGTGAATTACATAAAAGCCAAACTGCTGCAAAATTATCTGTATAAACCAGACATCATATGTGTTGTGTCTTGTGTTTTATGAAAGGTAGGTGAACTGTTGTGAAGAGTGGGAAACATTTTACTTCTATGATATATTGTAGCTGAGAAGTATTTAATGAAAGGGTCACATGGGTAAATGCTATCGAAACAACTCAAACTGAATACTGTTTTTCCTGCTTTTACACACCAGTCTAGTGAAAGTATGCTGCATGTATGAACGGCACATGAGCTGCACATGTCTGCACTTGACACATCTGTTGCTCAGAGAATGATAATCCTTTATTTTGATCTTTTCAACGTTCATGACTTCCTGCTTTTCATTTGACTAATCTCTATCTAAATGGGGTTACAATAAGCAACAATTGTCCCCTTTACATGTATCCTTGTCAGCTGAGTAGTGATATCTCCCAAACACAATACAAAAAATCCCTTATTTGTCTGCAATAAGGTCATTAGTTTGCAATTGAACATGTTTCTGTATATTTATTTAGTCCTCATGTTTACTGTAGAGAGACAGTCAGGCAACAGAGCCGAAACCTAGGTTCTTCCCTCATCAAAGTTTCAGTGACTCAATTCAAGAAATCGGAAACAGATTTTTTGATTCACAACGAGTGTTTTTGTCCTCAGCTTGTGAGTAGGTGTGTACATAATACAATAGATGTTTGTCCCCCAACAGTGAAAACACACTCTTTGGGATGGGAAATCCCCTGCTGGACATTTCAGCTGTTGTGGACAAAGATTTCCTTGACAAGTAAGCTTAAACAACAGATTTTATTGACAGTTTTTTTTCCATTTCTGTTGTATCTGACCAAAATGCACTGACATATTTTCCCTGTTCTCGAATAAAGGTTTGGACTGAAGCTTAATGACCAGATCCTCGCTGAAGAACACCACAAAGCCCTGTGAGTCTTTGCTAACGCAAAGTGTTAAAATTACATGGAACCAAATAAGGGATAGACCGGTCATTCATACCCTCACTACTACCATCTTGACACTAAGCCGTACTCAAAATAGCCAAGTTATAAATCAACCCCCTGTTTTTGGCAGCCTGAGAACCTGACACACCCACACATTTTTATCATTCTGAATTTGAGCCAAACCATACCAAGATGCCTCTGAATTTACTACGGCTTTGGGCTAAATAGTAGTTCTACATAAAATAATGTTTTACTACAAGTTCAAAAGCATGTCATCAGTTTTACACAAAAATTAATATATGATAACTTATACCAAGAAGGGCTTTTCTGAGCATGCAAGCCCCTTCTCCAGACCCTCTCTCCTTCACGCTGCTAGCAGATGCATCAGTAATATTATAGCCTTTCTCGAAAACGGGGTTGCGTGTCCCTAAACATAGCACTTTTGAAAGTGCACCTAAAGGTAAACAAAACTGTAAACAACAGAGACCACAATTAAAAATACAGAACTTTAATTACTGACTGACCTCTTCTTTGTCTTTGATGTGCAGATGGTGTCTTTCAAGGAATTTGCTGGTGTTCATTTTAGTGCAGACGTTAAAAGTTCACCATCTGTACGTAAGATGATAGTGAGAGGCAGGTGTTGAAATCAAGCTTAAAGGATTAAACACTTTTGACATACTTAAGAAAATCCAATATTCATAATTTGGGATATTTTAAATGTTGTTATGCATTTGCCTTTATGAAATTAGGTTGTTTATTAGTTATGATTTAATATGTAATACTTTCCTAACTAAACTGAAATGATTGAGTAGAGATGATATTTATACCAGGAAGGTTGCCATTTGTTTTTCAAGTGCAGTATCATCAGCAAAAAGTAATTTATTAAAAAAGACCTTATGTACATCAAAATTCTGGGAAAAAAAAAACTCCTGAATTTGCAAAAAACTCACCCGTTTCTGTTTTACTTTTTACATGTGGTCTAACTTTCAAAGACATTTCATTGTAGATGTTTCAATTAACAGACAGGACAAATATTAAGGCAGAAAACACAACTTCCTTGGTGGATCTGTTGGGTAATAAGTTATGATTTACTCTTATAAGACTGACTTGTTTAGGCCTTTTTATAGCCCAAATGCTCTCTCCAGGAGTACATTCACACTCTCACTCAGGCACATTCACACCTCCACGCTGCTCAGTACAACCACCTTATCTGTTGGATATAAGATAACCACATAACTCTTTGCCGGCCTCTGAGCTGCTCCATTTGGCAGTTTGGTATCTTGCTCAAGAGCACCTCTGCAGTGGTTAAGTGCAGGGAGGTCAAAGTGCAGAACTTTCACTTTCTTAAATATAATTGTTCCTGCTGGTCTCAGGATAAACCAGACATATCTCCCACTAGGTCCAGCACCTACTAAAAATTGTTCTACAGTCCAAATTCATTTTGACAATACATCTATGTTCGAACAGTCGTATTATCTGGACCATTAATTTGATATTAGTAAGCACAGAGGAAAGGGATCTCACCTTTTTTAAGGGAACAGCAGTTGGAATCCAGAATACTTACAGGGTTACTGTTTACTGGAGACACTACTTTTGTTACTACAATTGCATATAAATAATAATGGCTTTGAGCTGCCAAATGCACCTATTCATAACATGAATTATGAAAGACTTGGCTTAAACATCTGGCAAAGAAGTAGCAGAATAGTATAACGTTTTAAAGAAAGTCGTTTTTAAACATACAGTCTGGCTGTTTATCCATGTACATGAACTTTAAATTAGCAATTTATGTTTCACTCGAATGAAAACATCTGCAACCCTTTTCATTATTATGTATTATGTTTGATCCAGCTGCATATTTAACACCTGTAAACATTCTTTATTGTTAAAATGTCGAGGAGTATGCAGCCTTGGCACACGTTTCTTCTGAGTTATTTCTAGATTTATGACTTTTAATATCAGGAAAAACAATTCCTGAGATGCTATACAAATCTGTTCAGTGCGTCCAGACAATTAAAAGTAAATCACAGTGCAGTAATAATAAAACCATAAAGCACCTGAGGTGTACATAAAGAATAAAAAAGACGCATCGGTACATTAGATCGTCTGTACATTTATAAAAGGCTACCTCGTTAGGTCTTGTTATTTGACAAAGGGACTCATGTGACCTTGGGGGGGGCGGCAGCAGCAGCAGCAGCAGCAGCAGCACAAAGCAGCATCATCAGCACTGTTGTTCTCCTCCGGCACAAAGCAGCGGTGTTATCTTTGGCCCCACAGACACCGTTCCCTCCACATTCTGTACAAGGTCAGGCCAGGATTAACATGAGGCTTTGGTGGTTTATTCCCAGCACAATGCATTTCAATGCATGTCCCCTCCAACACCACACACAGCAGCGACCCACCCTCATGTCTGTCAATTTGTACATGTGGTCATTTCCATCACATTAGTATCAACATACAGCAGTACAGTCAATTTAAAAACAACTTGACATGCTGTGATTGTGAGTTTTCCTATTAAGAATGAGTGCAAAGAGGTCATTCACAAGGTGTTGTGACAAATAACACTTAAAAGGCCACAATAGACTTACAAGTGTAGTCGACTGACTCACACTACTGTTGTGCTTCTAAATCTATAGAGTGTAACGCGATTCATTTTTTCTCCCCATCACCCTGGTGGGAGGGAGATCATTGGATGCAGTGCGCTGTGGCCATGCCTGAATTCAATTATCTAGTCACAGCAGAGCCCATATAATCCTGTTGTGGCTGAGGAATTGCCTGCTGTAGAAACCATCAACATGCCTGTTAGTACAGCCTAGGGACTTCATGTTTTTTTTCTTCCAGGAAAAGCCTCGAATGTGACTTTTGATGCTTTTTCATTTCGCGCCTAATGTTTTACAAGTTTCAATTCTAAACGCTTTAGGTTTTTTTTATACTATGGAAATTGGTTGAATAACGGGAAATTACTTTTCAATTTTTGTCATCAATCAAAAATCAAGATAATTTGCTGGTGGCGTTTTCTCAACTATATAAAAGACAAACAATTGCGGCAGTTCTACAGAAATCTATGGAAGAGGATTAGGGCCACATGAAAATAAGTATTTGGGGATGTGAACAAAAAAAGTTTTTTTTCTTTTCTGAGAAAAAAGTCAGAATTCAGACTTTTTTCTCAGCATTTTTTGTTTTTCCACATCCCCACATTTTTTTTTTCATGTGGCCCTAATCCTCTTCTGAGGAAAGCTAGGGGTGTTTCTGCTCTGTTGAAAACCATTAGTTCACTGAGTTTCTTTGGTTATCTAGTGGTTAGGACGCATACCAGAAAATCACAATGTCCTGGTTTGTTTCCGGTCCTGGTGGTTTGTTGTATTTCATGTTTTCTCTCTGTATTTATACCTTCTCCTGTCTGCTAAGTGCATCAAATGAAAGAAATTCCAAGTTACTATTAATAAGGCAGCTGCTGTTTCTCAATATTTGTATTTTCATACATTGTTAACATTATGGTGGTTGGTTGCAGTAAACACACGGGTCTTGTAAGTGCTTTTGTTGGTTCTTCCATGGTGGTCTGAAAGCAACAGCTTCTATTCAGTAGATGCTGGTTTTTCGGAGGATGCCCAGGGCGTGTTGATGTTTGCGGTTTGAGAGGGAAACCAACTACCCAAAGCGCTGTTTGACTTCCTTTTCTGCCTGCTTGGACACATATCATTGTATATTACAGTGGGAGAAATTCACAGCAGACATTTGTGCTTACTAGATCAGGAAAAACTGCGGTGTCATTGATCATAAGTAAATTGACTTTGCTGGTCTGGTGTTGTCCATGCTGTCTTCTGTGAAAAGGCCTCGAGTCAGAGTTAGTTTAGATAGTTTAAAAATCAGCTCCTAAGTTCTAACCCTATCGTCTATTCCTTGACCTCTGAGTGAAACGTCACGGGGTTAAGGGATAGTGGATAGGAGAATTCAAAAGGACTTAGGAGAAGAGACTGCGGTACTTTAGAGACATCCGAATGCACTTTCACTATCCGACGTGTTTATGATGCGCCAGCGGACGTCATTGTGTGCGTCTGCTGCTGTGGGGAAACTATGGAAACCACAGTTTTCTATACAGCGGACTACAACATGGATGTTTAATAAGAAGGAGGGACTACTGTAAAGTCATCTAGAGACTCTGCACCGTGCTCTGATGCTGCTGCTTTGCTTTTATGAACGTGGACAACAGAGAACATATTCTTCATGACCAAAGTTGGAATTGAAATAAAAAAGGAAAGTGAACTTCTGCTCGTCTCCCTCTCCCTCCGGTCCACATTAATACAAATGATCCCAATACGTATGATTGATGAAAAGATCTTAAAATCAATACAGATGTATTTATTATAAACGTTAGTCCTTAACATCTATATCACCATTCAAACATCTTTTAAAAGTTGAACAAACCCCACACAGCTCAGTGAAGACTGTGAAATGTTGACTTTATTTGATCATTTCAGTAAAAACTAACGTTCATATTTCTCTTTTTGATTATAATACTGATGAACGTTCAAAACAAAGCACTTTGGCAACTTACCACATACGTTTTAAAATGCTTAATAAGCACCGTAACTTTCATGATATTATTTCTCATAATCGGTTGTTTCCGTGAACGGCCGACTGTTGAGTGACGGCAAATACTGCGGCTGCAATGCATTGTGGGGCAGCATTTTCTCCTCTCCTCTCGTCAAGGGAGATCCAGTGGTTCCTAAGCTAAAGGAGGTGATAAAGGAAGTTTGAAACCTCCTTTCCTTTCATTCTCATCATTCTAGAGAATTCGAACGGCACTTATCATGGCTGCCACTGAGGGACTTCCGGGTCATTTCACTCCTTTAGGAAGGTTCCTAAGCTAAATGGACTATTCGACTTCAGCCACTGACTCAAAGGTGTCTGAATTATGGACTCTAGAACTTGTAAAAATGTGTCTTACATGTTCAGTATTTTGTCTTGATCTCAGTTAATCAGACAAATAAAATCACAGTTTATTTTAAGTGAAGCAATATTATTCACTTTTTGAATAAAATATTCATTGTAATGTCCCTTTCTTCTCTTTGCTCTGTATTGAATTTCAGTAAAAGGGAATGCACCTTTTCTGCCCAGCAGGTGGCAGCAGTAGCCTACTGTTTGTAACCCAAGGTGTCTTTAAAAAGGAAACATGTCAATATAATGAAAACATGCCTCTTTCTGCAGGGCATAATAATGTGGGCAAATAGACATTTTATTATCGGATAACTAGGCATTAAAGGGTGTTTAGAACACACAGCATTACATAATATAGCGTTCACCCAAACCCTCTTCGGCTTGTTAACCATATCATATTAGAGCTAATGATTATTAGTGTGTCCAATGAGTGAGTCATTGTTACACTGAGTGTATTGTCACCTCTTGGAGGGAGAAAAAGATCAGCCGGCTCCTGAATATTAGTCGCGTTCAAACATTTGTTTTATGACTCTCTCTGTCCGATGATAATTAATTGTTTACTTTCTCATCTCTGGATGATGGCGTGACTCTTTTCAGAGGTTGTTTGCTCACAGCAATTAAGTTCATCAGTGCTCATCCTCCCTCCTCCTCCTCTCCCCCACGTCTCCTTCCTTTTTCTCCCTTTCTCTGTGCTAAATGCAGATTAGCAGCGTCACAATCGCATCCAGAATGAGCGTAAACTCCTCATTATGCCGTGTGACCCTCTGCTGCATGAATAATTCAGGGATGCAGTGTTAGTGGCTGGCTGTTATTAGCATTCCGGATGGCGAGAGGGAGGGAGGGAGGGCGGGAGGCAGGCTCATATCACTGACAGGGCTGACTCAGGGGGATCAGCGCTGGATTGAGACACACATCACACACACATCATCATACGACACAGGAGATCAGTGGAGGTGCCTCTCCACTCACACACCCCGCTGTCTGTGTACATCTTACACACCCCTGCTGCTGCCGTGCAGCTCAATCTGCTTACTGGGAGGAAAACAACAAAGGCCCCTCTCACTGAGTACATGCTAAACACTCTGGCTCCTGTGTGTGTGTGTGTGTGTGTGTGTGTGTGTGTGTGTGTGTGTGTGGTGTGTGTGTGTGTGTGTTGTGTGTGTGTGTGTGTGTGTGTGTGTGTGTGTGTGTTGTGTGTGTGTGTGTGTGTGTGTGTGTGTGTGTGTGTGTGTGTGTGTGGTGTGTGTGTGTGTGGTGTGTGTGTGTTGTGTGTGTGTGTGTGTGTGTGTGTGTGTGTGTGTGTGTGTGTGTGTGTGTGTGTGTGTGTGTGTGTGTGTGTGTGTGTGTCTGCTCTGTAAACACACTTGACTCTTGTTTTGTTTTTTTGTTTTGTTTTTATAATATATATCGAAGGGAATATTGAGTGCTAGAAACCCCCAGCGGAGTTATTCGGGTGTGTCAGGAGTGTTTGTGTGTGTGCTCACATGCAAGCATGCGTGCAGAAGCTGCATGTGCTTGCCATGGTGCCACTTCACTGGATGCACTCATGCTTGACTGAGTGTGTAGACACATTACAACCCCCCCCCCCCCCCCCCCCTTTATTTTTTAACTTCCCCGCTCCCTTGTCTGTTGCTGAGGCTGAGTGTACTACAGTACTTAAACTCACCTCCGCCGGCCCACTGGGGGGTCACAACATCCGGCTCCCCCCTGCCGCCGGGGGCCAAAGGTCGTGGGCCTGCATTAATCAGCCAACCTCTGAGCCACAGAGAGTGAGCAGAGATTAATGGCACTCAACTGGTAATTGAGACATCAGAAACATTTTCAGCCGCCAACCGCGCTGCTCTTGATGTTTTATTGATATGCATGAATCTGACGATTTAGGGCGCTTGCATGAATCTGACATGCTCACCAGAGCTGTACTCATCTGTAAGAAATGTGGATCTAGACCTATTGGATTATAAAACGGGGAAACTTTTCAAATAATGAAAAAAAACGACACGATGAAATGGGGGAGATTTGTGTGCATTTGAAGCATACATGCTGCATCATGAGCGATGGCTGATGCAATCATAATTAAAGCTTGTCCTCTTCAAATGCCTCCCTCTTGTTGATAGTGGCTGCCAGCAGGTGGTGCCAGAAGGAAACATCACAAGTCAAAGGGAGTGTAACAAACATAATCCACATCTCTGTGCATGTGGGCGTCCCCCCTCTCCTCCCCTTCTCTCCCTCCCGACTCTCTCTTTTTTTTAAAGAGCGTTTTATAATTAAAATGTGGGCGTCTCAGCCAGTGCATACAGCATGTTCAGTTCAGAAAATCATGCTCAGGGCTATTTTTAGTCATCTTTGATCCCCAGCAGCCACACAGGAAAAAGCCAATGATGGCAGCAGCCGGTACACATGTAGGCTAGTTAGTAACTATCTGTGTTGATAATTTCTCTACACCTAGCTGTGCGGGGGTAGAGAGAGGAGGCCTGACTGGTGAACAGCAACACTCCCCGTGTGTTTAAAGTTCACACTGGGCCATATGGTCCCCGCAGTAGGGGGTGTTGGTGGAATTATTCACAAGAGGCGCTCTGAATCACCAAGATCCTGGTATCAACCTCCCCGATAAGGAGAATGTCTCAAAGGCTTTGTGCTCTGCCTTCAAATCTCAATCCTCAAGAGAACGCCAGAAGCTTCGTCCTTGCTTACACGCTCCGTCTTCCCACTCTCTCCCTCAACGGGTCCCTCTCTCTCTCCTTCATGTCCTCACACACACTCACACTCCCTCTCCCACATCCACACAGTACAGTGTGACAAACAACGCCACCCTCTGCAGCGTGAAGCCAAAAAGCTGTGACATTTTAGGAGGAAATAATATGAACTCATCCTCCATGACCAGCTTTTGCCCCCGCCGCCTAATCCTTGAGTGCAGCCTAATTAAGTACAAACGGCAGTCGTCGGTTACTTCCAACAAATGGGCTGCGGCTGCTGGATCGGACGATTATTAAAGGGATGCACATTTGTTGTCCCTGCATTGTAATGCAATTACTCACCCATTATGACCATGTAATTGCGCAGTCATTAATTGTGTAGCCAGTCTATAATGCAAAAAGGCTCATCGCCACTGGAGTCGTGTTCTGTGCACTGGGGACCCGGGGCAGGTTTTCTCTGTGGAGCAGGGATTTACCCAAATGGATTGAGATACCTGAACTATGGAGATATCGTAACGCTTTTGTGCGAATCAACATTCATCACTCTCTGTAGTGTATTAGAAGATGTCAGAGGACGGGAACGAGGCCTCGCTCGCTCTTTCAATCATGACTCATTTCAGTACTTTTATGCGTCTCATTCTTCGCCATCTATCCCCATCCTGCTCTAATGTTCCACTGATAAGAATGTCCTATTTATTCTGCGTTCTTCACCAGTTGCTACAGAGAGAGAGAGAGACTCTACAGGCATTGAATGAAAAGCACATATATTTCTAAGGGGGAGCGCGAGCGAGCACGGTGGAAGATAATTATTGATTTGAAATAAGAAAAGATAAGGCTCAACCCTGCGATAGCGCGCAGAACAGAATAATTAATGGGCCTGTCTTGTGTCGGGACAAGCTTTCACATTGAGACGAGCGTATTGATTTTAAACAGATAAACTGCGTAACCCTTTGTGAAGGTTTTGACAAACAATTTAATTGGGTGGAAAAACAACAATATTCCTCACCCTTTCCATCTCCTTTTCATCACGTCCTCGAGCTGTTTTTCCTCTGCCTGACCTATGGAAACAATTACTGTGCATCAGGCCTTGTACTGCCAGACTACCAAGACACGCTGGTGTAGGACGCACACACTGATTGGGGAATCTAATCAATGGTGGAACCTGTCTCCACTCCAGATGCCTGTGTTGAAACTGGGATTACCAAAGCCTTTTAGCCGTACAGCCCCCTTTCAGAGAGAGAAAGATGGGTCTGCCTGTTAAAATGTACCTGCCTGCTCGAACTGAAGCACAGATAATTTAGGGTTCCTGTACAACCCTCCTCCTTCCAAATCCCCAAGGAGAGCAGCACAGAAGCCCCAGTCCTCTAACTTCTCCACTTGCCCTCCCCTGATTACTGATGGGGGCTGTTTGATCATGTTTCCCTGCCTGTCCGGGTGATTTGTAAGCTGTTTAGGCAATTAAATGAGGACGAGCGCAGGAGAGCGGGTGCTGCGGTGATCATTAGCGATGAATTACCCCGGTGTGCACTCAAACACTCGGGAGGACTTTCAGGCGGACCACTCCAGAGGATCCCGATCCAATCTAGCCATTGATTAACAGAGACTTGTTCTTCCTGTGAAATCACTCGACGGGGATTTTAGGGTACTCATCCGGTCTTATCGAGATAGGCTAACATCAAAGGAGAATGAAGAGGGATTGGGTAAACGGGCTCGCCTTGCCCTCCGTGTAAGAGACTTAGAGGAGCAAATCTTGAATTATTGCCTCGTGTAAATAATCTACTTGGAGCTTTTTTGGGGAGGTGAGAGAGGAACTCATGAGTCACTCGGGGCAGAGAACACTCATCGTACTTTGGAAGCTCTCATATTTCCCTTGATGGGATACAACGGTGGGGGCTCTGTCTCCAGGAATGTAAACAACACGATGTTCCTGACTTGTGTGAACTGCCCCCAAAAAGCCAGTGGGATGTAGAGGAATGACTTTTCTAGTAAGACTCTCACATATTATCAACTAATATCAGTAGACTAATTCCCCTAATTTGATTTAAGCTTAATAAGTGCTTCTCCTGGCCTTGAAGTGGGAGCTTATGGGAACGAAAAATAGCACAATGCCTTTAGTTAAGCGTGGTGTTTAGCCGGGGTCAGGGTCAGTCCTTGGTAAAGCATGTGTTATAACAGAGTCCGTCTGTACATTAGTGGAATGCATGGCATACTTGGAATTGCTCTTCCTTTGAAAAACACTAGCCGGTTTTAAAAGCAGAGGTTAGTGGCTGAGGACATTTTGTTCAAAACAATAATTTTTTCTCCGCTCCCTCCCCTCACTGAGGGAGCTTAGTCTGCAGTAGATAGAAAGGGATTTTCTCTTCCTAAATGGCCACGGGGGCCGTTTACGGTGTCACTACTATGGGATCACATGATGTTTGCGGGTGTAAAGGTCTCGAGGCAGCTGCTCCTTTTCAGATGGGATTTTCGAGGCGTCCAAGAGCAGGGCCCCATGCTGTCTGCACTGAAAGGTGGAGCAAATACTTCTAGGAAGAAAAAAGGTCTGAAATCCTCAGAAGCTGTGTGTCTATTTGAAATGGGTTCTGGAGTCCCTCGGCTGCCTTCATGTTATAAACACCCACAGTGCTCAAATTCTTCCTTTGTCAAGGAGTCATAACAGGTGTCTCAGGAATGATTTTTTTTTCCCGGTTAGCATATTTTCCACTTGACATATTTTTCTTTATTAGGAACATTCTGCCCTGGGTAGACCCCTTGCCTTGAGACATGATATGCAGACTTTCTTTGAAGCAGTAAAGGTTACTTTCACACTCGCTCAAGATTCGGCCATGCCTTGTTAAACCAGGTTATGCTAGTACTGAACACCTCTGGCAGACATGTGTTGGTAAGCCATGATGCACTTTGCATACATATTAATCCTGTCAGGAGTGCATACAATACACCTAGCTTCTTTCTAGCTTCAACTTTAAAATGCAGGTTTGCTCCCCCAAAACTTGCAACCCCTGACCCCTGATAACAACTTTGTTTTTGTTCTGAAAAAAGGGAATGTATCGAAACTCTGTATCAGAGACATTACATACCCAGCACCCCTTGGGATTAAACTCAAGTACTTGCTCAAAAAACCCTATACAGTTCATTTAATGTGGAATTACACATAACACCAGTGGTAATGTAATGGGTCACCCTGAACTATTTACCATGCCATTTGGATTTGTACCAATGATTTAAATACAGTCACAAATGTAAAGTGTTCAATTTACAGTTGAAAAAGAAAGCCAAGGACCTTTTTTTATGTGGCGTATCATCTTGACTGCAGTTAGGTCAATTTCCTTAGCAGGGTGGACACGTTTATATAGCCAGCCCCCTGGGAGGCTGTTTGTGTGAAGATGTGGAGAATACACATTATTCATACTCAGCTCCAGAGATAAAGACTCTATCTGCCGACATAGCCCAGCTTTGCATCATGTTACGCCTAAGCATTTAAGCTATTGATGTTTGAAATGGCACTATGATGGGGAAAATGCAAACATTATAGAACCCGCCTTCAGTATTTCACTCGAAACCCAAGGGTGTTCCCGTGGCTTATGTTTGAAAACTCTGCAAGTATTTATTCCCCTCTCCCCAAAGTCATGTCTGTTTTCTTTACTCAATGTGTCTGTTACACTCGTCTGTAAACTGTGCTGTATGGACATCAGACATTACATCAGATGTTGTCTCTCCCTAAACAAGTGATCTGGCTATGACGTTTTTGTACACAAGGACATTGTAGAACTTGTTTTCCTAATTGCTCTGAAACATCACTTGTGAAAAACAAAATGGCTGCCGATCTGGAAAGATGAATAGTGAAAGATGAATAGTTTCTGTTATTTCATGCATCCCTTTGAGGAAGCAGTTCAAGTTCCCTCCGAAATAACTCATCTTGCTTTAATAGTGTCTGGCTAACTACAGCCATCTGTGGGTAATGTTCCTCTTTTGCTTTTATCAAATTGGCATTTAAACCCCAACGGCCTCTTTTCAACTCCAGCAACATTTGTGGTCAAGTTTCCCATCCAACAAAATCCAGCATTTGCTCGCAGCTTTTTCTTTTTGCGCCATTTTCATAAACAGCTTTCTCCTGGAATGTCACAACATTTAAAAATTCTTGTAAGCAGAAACACCTGAACAGTATGTTGAGCAATTGTGCAATAAATTACTAAAATGAACAGATAAATGGTTGAAATTGTTAGAAGTACCCTAATAGATAAATGGTGGGAATGGTTATGAAAAGATTGGACACATTCAGAAAAAAGATAGCACAATGGATGGTTAGCAGTTCAAATGGTTGATGCTAACATTATTGTATCAACTTGCTATGTTCATATGCCTGGTTCATACTACCACTGGCATTTGGTAATTGTATCCTGTGTTGAACTGGTTGAATATATAACATGTTGATAGTTTATAAATACAAATTATGCTTGAAGTCATTATGATCCATTCTCTGGAGACCGCAAATGTCTTTACTAAATGTCATTATCTATATTCACAGCTCTTCTACTGTACCTGTGTAACCTCGCCTAATGGATTTTGTATTGGCTAATTTGAGATGCTTATGAAATGCAATTTCATAAGCATCTCTGTGGCTTAAAGATTTAATGTTGTACCTGAACTTGGAGAAGATTAAATATAACCTGAGGGGCTCCTCAAAACTATTTGAATCTGTCTGGGGCTCTATGATAGCCTACATAGCTAAATTAAGACACTAAATTATGAAGAAAAGTGGGGAACTACGAATGTATGTGTATGTTTTTTTTTCCCCTCTTTTTTTTCTTCCTTGTGTCTCTTTTGATCTGTTTGTTTTTGGTATATTAATTTTTATTTATCTGTTCTGTTCTGACTGTAAATATAAACTCATTGTGCCTGACTCAATAAAAAAAAATAAAAAAAGGAAATGCAATTTGTCCTCACTCCTCCTACACATGTTTAAATGTGACAAGTGTTGATACATCTGTACCCTGCCTCGGATACATCTGGCTGTATCTAACGTTTACACTAAGCTTGTATCAGTAGGTCTGGTCTAATTCACTTTGTGGTTAACCTTGTTTTTCTACTTATTTATTTCAGGTTTGAAGAAATTGTCCAGAAGAAGAAAGTTGAATACCATGCAGGAGGTTCGACACAGAACTCCGTGAAGATTGCACAGGTTAGTCTTCTCTTGCCCCCTGAATGTGTTTTTAAATATACAGCGGTATGTTTCCAACCTTAGGTTTGTCAGCCTGGGAATACAGAGCATAGCTGCACAGCATCAAGACACATTACAGTTTAAGGTGTTGTGAATTCATCAGACCTGCCACGGAAAGAGAAAGGCTGGGAGGATCCATAATATTTGCAGTGTTATCTAGTTGGCCTAATTTCCTGAGACATATCAAACATCAATTAGAGAGAATTACAAGTAGATGCAATTAACATGTCACAACGAATTATATCAAACAAATGCCGATCTCCTGCCTGACAGATCTGAGTATCTAAAAGAAAAAGAAGATTGCCGCAAATCTAAAATGCCAATCTGAATCGGGGAAGATTATTCACTGAATACTTTTTCTTTTTTAAGTGACTGCAGTAAGTCTGTGAATTTGACATGTAGTGATTAGCTGCTGATAAGGCTTTGGTCCGCTCACAATAAACAAAGAAAAAGCATCCAGCTGAAAAATAATTCTCTTCCGAGGAGAAATGAGTGCAGAAGCTAATTGAGAGGCTGATGTTTGTGAAAGCGCCGTCTCTTTATTATGTGTGGGTTTTTGTTTGTACGTGTAAGAACAGTGTGTAGAGCTCGTATTTGTACTGATATGTATGTGTGTGTGATTGTATGTGTATTTAACACAAGATAGATACAGAAAAACAAGCAGGCCCTCAGGCTGCCACCGTAAGCATCCTTTTTAAAAAGAGATGTGGAGCTGTGCACCTCTATACTGACGCTATTTAATTATAACAATCAGAAGTGTTTACACAAACCTCAGTCACTCGCAGACATTAACTGCCCACGAGATTAAATTTTTTCGCCAACAATTCCACTTATTTTTGAAATATACTGGATGCAGTTGGATTTCAAAATGTGGTTTTCCCAACACAACCATGGAAATCGTGATGATTTTCTTGTTTCTTTTCCGAACACCAGCTTAGGCCATAGCTTTATCTGGGTGTCTCAGTGAGGACATAGACCTTGACTGGCATTTGTTATGTTTTATCTAAGAGGGCACAAAAGGAAATGCCCCAAGGTGTGCAACAACCCCATTGTGAAATCAGATGGAGAAGGAGATTTGTATTGCAGGCCCTTTCTGCAAAAAGAGCTGTCATGGCCCCTGTGCCCTGTGAGAAGCGTTCAGTCGACTTAAATCACTCTTATAATGGCATGGCAGACCCCATCAAATGTTATTCTACTCTGTTTATTTGGATATTTACCCCTTTCACAGAGAAGATGTCGAGCTGATTCTGAAATGCTCATGATAACAAGAGTGTTTTCGTCCCACACCCAGGAGTCTCAGAAACAGTTTCTGTCAATATATACCTTGAAGCGCTCACTTTTCCACATTCCACTTTCAGGTGATGGTGTTCTTTTATGAAATATGTATAATGCATAACCGGCTCCCAGATTATCACATTGTAGCACTTGCAATATGTGAAACTTCAAACCCTGCTGTATTGTGGAAGCTGAACCTTCAAACACGAATGATATGCACTGCAGCGCTGAATCCACATCAAAGGGCCCAGTGACTAAATGAGATTCTCGATCCAGGGCAGGTTTGCTCGGGAGCACCGCCGCCGCTAGAGGAGAGGGAGAAGTGTTCAGAGGCTTTGCACAGGAATCGCTGCACACGCTGGGAAAACCCGGGGTGTGGGAGGATCAATGCCTTTGCCAGTAGAACTCGTACTTTCTTCCAAAACCTATCCGCTTCATCGGAGGCTGTAATAGGTTAAATACTGCCGCTTCATCGAGTTAAGATTTCTGCACTATCAAGGAAAACCTAAGCCTTGGCTTTAAGAAGATGCAGAATCGATGGTAATTGGATTTAGTCAAATGAGAATTGACCAAGCTGAAGTTTAGATGGATATGTATTGTTTCCCTTTAGCCACCGTCTGTGCCCCGCTCTTTGATCGAAATCATCCATTGCACTGTTTGCTCGTCGTCCATTGGTTGCACTCAGTGCTATCTTTAGCACTGGCACATTACTCTTTTTTTACGTTATCTTACATTATAGCTCCTGTCACAACTTATCCATATTCAAAGCACACATCATGGCAACTAGAGTCCCAAGGTAGACATATCTACACATCTGTACTTCCTTATCTGTGCACCATTGCTTCTAAATAAGCCTTAGATTTAGCTTGTATGCAAAGCTGTCTGGCTCTGATTCTAAAGAGGAAACAATGCAATGATAGAAGTAGGTTGGAGGTTGTTTTGCCTTTGCCAAGGCTCTAACAAGCACCATGCCCTAAAGGGGCATTCAACACAAAGGCTCACCTACTGGATGTTGCAAGGCTGTAAGGTAACACAAACCAGCCCTGTGTAGCCGGCTCTCACACATCAAAGGGGCTTCGCCTCAGATACGGCACGGCGGGAAACAACAATCATATTTCTTTCAGTCATTTACAAAGTTGAAGGCAAAATAAATTGTGGCCTCTCTGAGCATGCGATCCAGAATTTGGTACCGCGGAGCACGCATGGTGTTTATCACAGGTGACAGAATCACTGGGGCGAGTCGGTTGACTGGAGGGCTGTATCAAGAAGCACAGTCAATTCATTTAGACAGAACATCAAAGTCCTCCAACAGCTCCTTAGGGCCAAGAGATTGAAGTCTGAGCAGAGACAGGCTCATAGGGAGTTATTGCTCCTGCCAGGGAAGTAGATCCTGCTCGGAGTGCCTCGTGTAAACCGTGCATCCTCATTATGGTCCTCACAAATCAACAGCATTGACATATTTTATTTCTTTGCACTGTAAGCAGGCTTTGTACCCATTCACCCAAAAGAACAAATTGATATGTAAGTGCCCTAGCTGTGAGAGCGTCGCAAAAAAAGTTATGATTAAGTATGTTCCCTGTTCTTTATTTGGATCGTGTGCTTTGTTGGCAGTCTATATCATCAATTCACGGTGATGTTTTAATTATTGTTTATAAAGTAAAGGCTTTTGAGAAATCGGCCGTCTCTGTTTTGGTTATGATGCCTGTTTAACATTTCCTCAGACTTGGTCGATGGTGGAAGGGGTGAATGGGGCCCAGGTTTGGATGTTGGCTCTGAGCTCTTAATTGGAAACGCATGTGCACCACACTGTTGAAAGTTGTATTTTTAAAAAACAGAACAATCCCACAGCACTACTTGACTTCGAAAAAGGTCCTCACAAGCTTATATTTGGTAGGGGAACACTTAAATTGGGTTTGATGTCTCATTGAAGGCTTTGACTTATTTCTCTGGTTGAAAATATTCCATGACCTAATGTTTGGCTTTTACAGCTCGTTTTGTTAAATAAATAAAGAACTCTAGCAACTTGTCTCTATTTGAATGGGCTAAATGAAGAAATGCCTACGTCTGGTTCCACTTAGAGAAATGAGGACAGTTAAGGAGAAAGACTGGAGCTTTTGTGTTCAAACTGTGGGACTGCACTTTAAGGAGGATGTGCTTACAGCTAAAGGAGGGCATTCACAGTTGTACTGTTGCTTTCTGTTTTTAGTTACATTCTTCTCACACTTAATGATTGGTGTTAAGACAAATATTCTTTGTCTCTAAAGAAGAGACTTTTCAGTTGGTGGTTCATTTTCATTTTAGGTTCTGGGAAGACATTTTTGGCACTTTAGTTTGTGATCACATTGATTGCTTGTAGTTGCATAAATCTAAGTGCAGCTGTGCCGAAATGAGCACACTAATGACCGATTAAAACCTGAACCCTGGTGGGCCTTTGAATTCACGCTGCAGAAATCAACCCTCTCAAATATGTGCCCGTTGTTAAAGCAAAAGCCTCTTGTTTGTTTTTAACACAGGTTAATTGCACAACCACTGTTAGCACCCACTCTGAGCCGTTTTATGGCACCGGGGTCTTGCCGTTTCCTCTCCATTACGACGCACTGGAAGGTCACCGTCGGTTAAGCTTCTTGTGAGAGATGCATGAAACCAAATGGATTTCTGTTCCCCCCTTCCTCATCCCCGTCTCCTCTCATTCTAGACATTCCAGGTGTGCAAGTGTGCACTTGAGGGGGGCTGCCATTGTTTTTCCTCCGCACTAGCAGCGGAAGCAAAGAACGCCTCATTCGCTTTGATGAGCGATGTGTTCATGCGTGGGCTTCAATGTCACCCGCCATGAGGCAGCTGTGAAGTCGCAGCTCACGTCTGTGGTGCCATTTACTCAATGATGAAGTGAAGAGATCTCTGTTGGTCCCCCATCCACCTCACATGTACGTACACACCCCCTCTGAGCATGTGTTCCTCCCACCTCAACTTCATTGTGACGGTATGTCACAGCTAATACCAGCATGCATTACATCTCAAGCTCTGTGATCACATTGATAAAGGTTGACTGGGCGATTATGCAGGGCTCTGTCATCAGAGGGATTTGTTAACAGCTGATGGCCCCACCGTGTGTCGCCTTCTTTCTTCTGTTTACTCGAATATGACTTTCACAAGAATATAATTTGTTTGATTGAATTTTCCTCTCAGATACACACGATTGCTGTCGCCCTGGTGAGAAATGGCACAGATTGCTGTATAGGTGACATATTACTGTCCCTGTTGAAGTTAATTTGCCGTCAAATTTGCGACTTAATTTAAGCTGCCAAAGGGAAGACGTGGGGAGTAGATTGTAACTCATAAGTATGCATAGGAAAGAGTGTTGATTAACATTGAGGGCTCGAGAGACAGACTCACTCAATGTGTATCATCTGGCCTCAGAGGCTGGCAGTGGAATTGAATGTGATTTCTTGCATAACGTGTCCTTGCTTTAAGTCCTTGGTTCTAGGCTCGGGAAGAAAGGCAGCACCATTGGCTTGCTTGCTTTTTTGCACGGCTCTTGTTCAGTTGCCCAGGCTCGAGGCGAGCTCTGAGTGAAATCTAAAAGGACTTGTGAAACGTACAGCAGTCTACATATCTGGCAGCATTCTCATGTCAAATTACCGAATGATATTTTGCACAGGACACTTGGTCCGCCTGCCACGTTGCTGTGTCCTGCAGTTAAAAGCAGGCACTTTCATGTGCTCACATGACTCTGGATGGTCTGAGAGCCTTTCAGATTGTAAACAATCATTCATTTAACAAACCATTGTTTTGAACAATCTGCCGACACTAGTAAAGAAACTGATGAATGAAAGGATGATTGTGCATTTCACACAACTGTTGTACATTTTCATTTGATTATTGAAAGATGCCCCTCTCTCATATTTCCCCCGCAGAATGTCTGTGGCAGTAGCATTTATTTGGCACATTCTCAGCATGCTCCCACTCTTGCGGTTGAAGTGTTGCATAGCAACTGGGAAAACAGCTTTAAATATTTTGGTTAAAAAGGTTTAAAGAAAAATAAAGAACAGCCTGCAATTACTGTTCATTTCTCCCGAGTTCATAAGTTTAAGGAGCTGTAGTTTTGGGCCAAGTAATAAATGAAATACCAAATTAGACTTTGTGTTTGCTTGGAAAAACTGAGAAATCGTTTGTCTAGAATATTGCCTGTCCGTATGCCAGTTTGGTTATTCATCTATAGCTATTTTGTTTATCGGATAAAAGCTGGCAGCTGTCTGCACCTTCACTAATTCACAAGTGTTTTGAAACAAAGCTCGCAGTAGTTTTCAGAGTGCAGCTTGGCTCAGTTTTCAAGCCTACCGAGTATATCTGTGACAGCGTGGAACATGTGTAGGTGAGTGCAGATTTGAAGTGATGTGCCTCAGGAAAACGGATGTGGATGGATCGACGGGGATGGGGGCACATGTGGAGAGAGAGAAGGCTGGATGACGCACAGCAGGTGACAGACAGACACTAATAGTAATGGCTCTTATCAGTGCTTCGCTCGCTCCCTCTTTTCACATGGGCTCTGACATCCTCCTCCTACTCCACCCCCTCCATCTAGCAGGGGATGCTGGGAGCTCGCTGGGTTGTGCAGCCCGCTCAGTCGGAAAGAGCCTGCCAAACACCGGTCCCCTCACATATAAATTGCATCATTAACATCGCCTAGATTATTCCAAGCTCTCCCACCGGGTTTATGGCAGCACCGGCTCAACTTAACTATTTGACTCACTGAAGACATTCAGGTTTCCTCAGTGAGCTGTGCTGAGATCTGTGGTGAAATGCGCCAGTTCTATTTTCTCTCAAGGTTTTAAACAAATCCTGAGGAAATATGTTTTTCACTCAGGCTTATAATATAGTCTAATATGCTTTATTTTTCAACTTTAGCTGTCAAAACTTTGGACCTGTGTTGCACAGCAAAGGAAGACGAGTTTCTTTTAGTGTTGGGGCGATTCGGTCAGAATCATGCCGAGTGACATGGCTATAATCAATTCACCTTATTAATAACAATATATTTGTCTTGCTTTATCAGACAAATGCAACATCTATGAACTTTCTCACCCTAAAAATGAGACGATAAAACAATCGCACATATCGTCACAATATTTAAAAATTGCAGATTTCAAAAGTAATTGATCATATCTTGGATTTGTCTGTGTATCCATCATTATGGTAACTGTCTTAAATCCATAACAACATATGAAGCCATTGATATATATATATATAATGAAGTGCTGAAAGAATTAGTGCAGTATTCGATTTGACGACAACAATTAAAGTAATGTATCATGCAATAATGTCAAACAATCAGCAGTGCTGTCTTCTTAAATGTGAAGGTATGCTGCTTTTCTCAGTTTTATATCATTGCAAACAAAAAAACAGTTGGAGGTTTCAGACTCTTGAAACCAATTGATGAATTCAGAAGAAGAAAAATGTATATTGATTGAATATAAACATCTATTTGTGTCAGTTGATAATGATTCCAGTAAACATATACATGATCAAACTAAATGACTGTCCAGCTGTAGATGCTATAAACACAACACCAAATAACTTTAACGCCTACATCCACTTGACCGTATACTGCTAATTGTCTCTTCTCTAAATCATACAAGACAATCTGTGATCTGTTGCACCTCAGAAGGAGGCTCTTAAGCCCAATTGACTTCTGCAGTAGAGCTGGATGGCGCTTCCTCCTCAGATCAGTAGGCAATTAACTCTGTAATTACTATCCGAGGTCAGGGTTAAGCTCTGAGTTAAAGGTTGGAGCACAAACATTTTATATGATCCTCTTACTCTATTATCCTTTCTCACTGCTACAAGGTTTTACCTCATGGGGAGAATACATTACACAAAGCCCCTTGGCAATTACTCCTCAATGAATATCCTCACGGTGTATAGTCCCTATGATTAATCTGGAATCCCCCCTGCCCCTGTCCAACCGCAGACCTTGCTCTGCTTACCACGCAAGTTTCATTTTCACCTGAACAAATGGCTCCTTTAGACAAAAAGTGCAAGGCTTTTACTTTTACTGGCTGCTCGGGAGAAACGGAAAAGAGAGGGAGAGCACAACCTCCTGCAGTAAAAACAGATATTCCAACAAGGGGCAAAAGACAGGGTGGGGTCAGAGTGGTCGGTGGTGGGGTTTTTTTCTTTTTTGGGAGGGGGTGGGATTGCTTAATAGCGTTGAATAAAGGAACATTTATGTTTGTGCTTCGGCCTGTAACAGCCTCAGGAAATAGCTCAGTCTCTTGATCGGGAGCAAATCCTATTAACTTACAGTGCTCTCACTCAGGGTAATGGGCTCCACCTTGAGACTTGGGAGAGCACTTTTCCCTCTGACACATTGATACGGGTGTCTGGAGGGCTTGGCATTGGGTAGTCGAACACTCGGGCAGAGACTAATCAAGTCAAACAATCTGCCCGGGCTGGAGCAACACGGAGTGAGGATGTTGATATCCAGCGAGCTCATTCAACAGGCCCCTTCACACGTTCCTAACCCAATACCAAAGGATCAGTGCACTGGATCAGTTCAAGATCAGGTTATTCGAGCCCCTGAGAATTGTAAAGCGATCCCAGAGCAGCTTTTGCTTTCTCAGGAGTGATCGGAGCTGGCGGCTCTGTTATAGGCTGTAAGTGCCAGGGCCAAAGGGAACTCCTGGGGTCCCCATTAATTTCTGTCCAGCAAATGGTCGGGCTGTGAGACTGTGTGTGTGTGTGTGTGTGTGTGTGTGTGTGTGTGTGTGTGTGTGTGTGTGTGTGTGTGTGTGTGTGTGTGTGTGTGTGTGTGTGTGTTTGTGGAAGAAAGTGAGAAAGAGAAACTCGATTTACAGTGTGTGGGTAACCGCCATCCCCAAAGCCAATTGGTAGAGGAACTCCAATATCTTTTAGTGAAAACATTGGGCACCTCTAGTTTATTATTTTCTGTCAGGAATCTGATGTTTCAAACACTGCTGCCGTTAGTTTAAAGCTGCCACATACTGTTATTAGCCTTCTGCGAGAACCTTGGGAGAAATGGGATCTCTCTATCAAAGCATAAATACTCCAATTAAGAGACTGAACCAGATAAAAAGTTGCCTTTGTGGGTGGCAACAGACTTCTCCTCGGCTAAAAAGCAGCAATGTGCACATCACACATGTTTTTGTGTGTTTGCAGTCTTTGAAACCCTCATTTAAATGTGTCCTAAACATGACCACGTTTGATGCTATGCCTCTCCACTGATGGATCGCCTCAGTCTGGACCCCGCTCATAAATCCATGTGCAATGGCACGTTCCTCTCCTTTCACTATTACCCCTTGTGCCTGCTGTCATCCGGCTGTCTTATGTCTGCAGAGTTACAGTGTGCACCTGTCAAATAGAATGTATGGCAAGCAATTTGTTGTGTACCTGGGGAGTTGCAGTTTCTTGAGAACTTTTTTTCTTCTATTTGTTGCACATTATACGGGATGTTTCTTTTTCAGCATTAGTGGCCACGAGTGAAAATTGGTTTTGTGTTCTGTTGGAGTGATTGGAATGCTTTTTCTTAGTTCCTGATTGATTTCCGAGGTACATGGTTTTCTCTGGGCAGCAGCAGTAGTTGACTTGCGATGAGCTGTCACCAGCTTTGATTAATACAATAAAAGGAAATGAATGCACAGCAATTAGATGTTTGTTCCGTCTCATTGTTGCACGACTGCGCCTCTGCTGCTGCTGCTTGTGCTCTCAGCTAGGATTATCGCCCCTAAGAGGGGGAAGCATTACAAAATGACAGCCTCTCATGTCGAACAAGTCAAGCTGATTCAGTGAATATTGAAGAGCTTCCCACCACATGTTCTCCTGCATGTTAAGGGAGCAGCGTTAACCTTGTTTTGATTTGCATCTCCTTTGCAATTAAGATAATATGTCGTAATTAGAATTTTAATGTACCGCTGTGAGATTTCTGATAATTATACAGAATTCTCCGCGGTGATTTTCTCTTGCCTGCTTGTCTTCACAGATGAATTCATGGCTGATTACATCACTGCTCTAATCAGATTTGAGTTACATTGTAAGATATCTTCCCACATGTCTCTGTCAAGCTGAGTTACTCAGCGTAACTGTGAAACCGTTAATGTGACAGCACATATGTTCGATAGGGAGTTTACAAATTGTTCTTTCACAAGCAGCAAGTTGCTTTACAACAACAGACGGAAAGCTGAGCTGGAACGTCACTCAGCTAGACCCATATCATTAAGTGTAAAGGTTGGTTACTTAAATAAAGAAATGATGTCTTGTGCTGTGTCTGAAATCACTCATGCACTGCTCTTTACATAAGCAATCTGCAGTTATTCTTGCACTCATTGTGAGTCGTAAATGTGGGACAGCAACGACAGGTGCAGTGTCACATCACATCTAGCAATGGCTCTCTGCTGTATAACTGCTACTTCTCGCTAAGCAGTGAAAGCATCATATTTTATGCCATATGGGGGCACTATATGTTGCAAAACTTTTACAATATGGACACTTTAACTGTACAAGTTTGGCAGAAGTAACCATAATGGCATATACTGTAAGAAGGGATTTTGGAGTGCAGTGCACTTTCTCGGGTCCTTAACAATATACCCAGCAAATATGAAGTCGGTCAAAGTAAGATCAATTGTTTGTCAAGTAAAGACACCAAAGTTGTTTACTTTCTTATAATTACAAATATCATACTCCATGCTTTCAGCTGTGAGCCGGACCCTGTTTACAGGCACTATATTCAAGGTGATGCCATAGATAATACAAATATTAGCTTGTTTACTAAATTGATTGAATTGATTGCCGTTAGTTGGCATCGTCAGTGTAAATAGGACCTCATGAAACGGATCAACATTTCTGAAAAGTTTAGGGGTGGTTGTTCATTCAGTATTTCCTCAGTCCGATAATAATTTATTGAATGAATTACAGGTTTAATTGGTGGTGGTTTAGTAGGTCAGGCATTTGAATATGGATGTGAAGGTTTTCCTGCTCAGATTAGTCTATACAGCCCCCAGTGCAACACAGGGCTAATTCCACATGATGCATATTTCATCAGTACGCGTAACCTCAATGCATTAACTATGGTTGTTTGTTCTCTGCCTGCCCGTGTTTTTTCCATGCTGCTTGTTTTAATTCAGCTCGAGACGGCAGCCAATATTCCCCTTGGCCTTTTCACTACAACTGTACAAACTAGTCAATATTGGCAGGAGAATATTTTCATGCCCTAAGTTTCCACAGTATCTACACTGGAGGACGATAACACGGGCCGGGGTAAATGAACAGAGATCTGCAAAGGAAAACTAAACCTGAGACCTCCTTTTGTGGTGCGCAATTGGCCACCACAAAGGAATTAATGACGGATCCTTCCAGCATAATTAGACAATTATGCTGGGCAGATGGGGCACTGCTTTAACTAGGACACATTGTGCTACCTCTCCAGACTCTCCACAACAAAAGGCAAACCAGTGTGACAGCCTCTTCAGCAGTGAGTGGGAGGGAGAGTGAAAGAAAGAAAATGGAGAGAGAGTAGAGGAGACCCAGCAAAAAAAGCTGGGTCTGTCACTAAGCCATTCCTCCACTCGATATGTTACCACAGAAAGAAATGTATGGTGTAAACATTGCGTGGATCACAGCTCCTGGGAGGTGAATCACTGCAGTGTAATGAGGTTGGTTTACATGCTGCTTCTCAGCTTCCCACCCAGGCTAACTCGATACTTAAACCCCCTAATTAAAGAGAATCGGCCACTCGATAATTGATCACATCGGATGCCTCGGCATACGCCATCACTGTAAGGCTTCATGCCACTGTTTATTAGAGCTGTCTGCCGGCTTTGTCTCCTGGGAGGGCAGAGAGAACAGAAGTGATGGAGGGGAGGGGTAGGTAGGGATGAAACAAAGGTAAACATGTTAAGAAATGAAATCTCCCTCCTTGAAAGCTGCTGTTTAAGTAGCAGGGGGACTGGCAGCATGATATCACATATCTGTTTCTGTCTCACGGGTCTTATAGGCACCTCAGCAGCACATGTCATGTGATGGTCGCATTACTTCCTCCATCAAAGTTATTCAAGGGGGCATTAAACAATCTATGACCTTAAGTAGGAAGTGAAAATCAATGCACAAAAGAAAATGGATAACCTGCTGACTTTTTAAATCTAATTCCAGATGGTGGTTAGGCAGCTACAGGTACTTTTTTATAAAAGAAAAACAAACATTTAATTACATTTTAAAAAAGTGTAATTGGCAGTGGTTTTCCAAAGTTTCAGTTTGATTAACCGCCATCGATGAATGTCTTGTATCAGCGGGGTATATTCATTTCTTAATTGACTAACTGCTCAATAGTAGACAAGGAAAATGTGTATATTGTGTCATATCAGAATGTGGTATTAAAGTGAGACAACACTTCTGGTGCAGCTCATTGTAGCGTGTTGCTAAAATCAATTATGGTTTGCGTGTTTTAAAACAGATTAAGGTAGAAACATAATATCTATAAAAGTGATTTTTACTAGTTGCTTGGTTTTCTTGAACGGGTGAAAAATATGAATTTTAATTAATGTCTCACAAAAATACATACTTGACATTTAAGATATTTTTTCATATGTAGTTGAGGTGGGAATCTTTGCTCCTATGCATACATCAACACATTGTATAACAACAATGAAGGTGTACGCAACGTTTTCTTACTCATGCCACCCCCACCCTGCTGCTACGTTGCACTTGTCTCTGGTCAGATGGTTATTATTGACCTGTGTTATCTTAACCACTGAGCTCCATCACTGTGTTTTGAAGCAGGCGGACAGGAAGTGACTGGACTGACTATTGAGCATCTTCAGGACCTCTGCCTTATTGATTTCCTCTGAGTCCCTGTGGTGTAGGGTAATTTGCTGAGTTTGAAAAATTGATTTATGGAAAGTAAATGTATCATCAAGGCTAGGGCTGGTATCTGGAGAGAAGTAGATTAACAATGAGCAGACATAGTGCTGCTGGATGGGGGAAAACACATACAGTAGCATATTTGTGGTAAATAGGTCTGGAGTAAATACCCAGAGTACACCTGCAGAGCAGACAGCAGGTTATTATAGACGAACCTGAGCAGGTGTGGAGGAGCCGAGGAAGATGTACGACTCCAGTCAGTCTGTTGAGCTCATTTTCTTCTGAAGGGTTTTTGCTGCTTTTGTTCACTTGATTTTACTTCTTTAAAACACCACCGTTGCCATCAGTACAGCAGTGCAGTATCATGCTGCTTAACTGCACCAAAATCATTAATTGAGTCATTTAAAAAATCATGCTTGTTAAGAATTAACATTAAGCATTTGTGCCGTGGCATTATCAGCATGTCAAAGAGTGTGTACAATGTAAAGGCAAATGGCTATAATTAAGGCTTATTCATTAATATGAGTTTTTGAGTCGCCATTATTAGATTTGTTCTATAAGTTACATCTCATTTATATGTATGAGCTTTACAGCAACCTGACCCTGACCTGAGGCAAATAATTACAGTTTTCCCCAGCTAGACATTTTACACAGAACGATCTGATCACTCTGTCATGTCTACATTGGCAGCGACCCATTTGGCCACGCACCAAAGAGAAACATATTATTACAAAGTGGGTGTAACTTCCTTATGCCAATCACAAAGTGCTGGTTTGGCATTTCTGAATTCCTGTGGCTGGCAGCTGGCAGTGATTTCTCTGACAACCTTTTTTTAAAGAAGCCGGCTGGGGCTTTCCCATCATCAACAATTATTTTAAAAGGATCTTTAGACATGCACACTGACAGTATGTACAGTGCCTTCACACTGTGACACGAACACATGTGATACCTGACGGGATGCTTTGTGAAACCATGATACATTGTTCTTGGCACTTTGCATTGGTAAATAAGGCAGACGAAATGTTAGAAAAAACAAATAAATACAAATAATGAAGTCCAATACAACATGGCAAACTACACAATTAAGTTCAGTTAACACCTCTTTAATAGTGTTTGTTATAATTAAAACAAAATAACACTTGCTCTCCCACGGCTGCAAATGATCTAACTCTCGAAATATAATTATTAAATATAATTGTAATTATAGCCTGCATGTTTAATACATTCATAATACATTTAATCTGCATCTGATTCAGCATCCGTATTGATTATAAGAAAATTAACAGAATGTTTGTCTTTTAATTAAGCTAGTAACAAGCTAGCCCTGCTAACTACAGTAGTAATCCCTTATTTTTCAAAGTTTGGTATGTGTTATATATCCTCATAGTTGTTGACAAACCACAAACATCTCCCTGCTGCAGTAAATATAATTACTAGAGCATCCAATGTGTACTTACTCAGAAAAAAGTCCCAATAAATGCACTACTTGCTCCTACTGTAATTGAGTAATATGTGCAACTTGATACCAATTGGCTTATTTTTAAAGATTTACGTTTTATTAGGAACCAATGGACTTTGGATTTGGGCCATAGACAAATATGGAATAACATCAGACTTATCCTTTTAATAAGTCCATAAATAAGTTCCTGGATATGCACCAAACCCTGATTACTTGTTCCCTGGCTCTTCGACCAACTTTGGACCAAAAATCTGTAAATATGATTTTTGAGATATACTGTAAAATGGCACAGCAATGGCAAAAAAACATTCTGCCCCGAAAAGAAAAATGATTACAAGCTGAAATTGCTATGCATTTATTTAGTATGTATTGTATTGGATTCAATTGGAATATACATTAAAGTATATTTTTATATCTGGTTATTATTTGTTAAACTAAGGGTCGGTTTCTTTTCTTTAAATATATTTTCTTTCTCTTCGAAAGGCTGCTCTATGACGATACATTTATCCTGAAAGAGGCTAGCATGTCAGCGATTAGCCTGTGGCATTATTACACTAACAATATATTCATGCTGTGAGGATTGGAAGCCGCAACTATTAGTCTTATGGTTATAGTTGATGTTGCAGCGATTTTCTTATACACACACTTGGTTTATCCTGAAGTGTATAATACCATAGCAACATTCATAGCTGCTTATTTAGTCTTTCTGCAGGGGCAACAAAGTGAAGTTAAGTTTATTGAACTTGGTATCCTTTTGCACTCATTGGTTTCCATTTCAAGGGTGTGAGAGAGACACAGCACTTCGCCCTGGCTTTGAGAAGATCCTCGGAGCCGTGTTATTGTAGTGGTGACCTTGACTCTTCTCTAAAAGCCTTCTGTCAGTGGACATTCTTACAGGCAAGCAGCCTTGTAGTGTTGGCTGAAAACTCATTGCATTTGCTTCACCAAAGCTCACAGGGCAGGAGGAGGCAGGTGCTGCACTGAAATTGGTTTTCTTTTAAAGTAAAGTGTGCTTCACAAAGAATGGCTCTCTCTAAACAGCCTCTGTAATCAGAATGAGATACACAATAGGGTTTCACTGGAATTAAGAAGTCTGTTTACAATGTGCGAAACAAACATGCAGCATGAATTGGATTCTGATACTAGACGGTATATATCTACGTTAGACTGCTCAGATGGTGATTGGCGGCCATTCCAGTACATATTCACTGTGGGATGGAAGTTAGGTGAATCAGTTTTGGCCCACGATCAGCGTTTTAAAGATTATTATGAGTACGTGATTTCATGGAAAAAATAGACCGAATGAGATCGAATTTGTTTTGTTGGCAGAAGGGGAGGCCTCTTGGCACACAGAACAATATCTAAATAGAAATCACATTTTTCACTCAAAGTTAGATTTAACTGGAGTGCATTGTCCTCCTTTCTGGCTCCGAAACGTTGCTGTCTAGAAATGTGAAAGTTGCAGCCGCAGAGTTTCGGTGTATTAACATTATTGGCACGCAGGGTGTTATATCTGGCAAGGAGAATCCATTTTGAGAGGGTTTGGAAATACTATATGCAAAGAGCATCTGTCACAGACCCGAGTTCCTTTCTCTTAACCGGCAAAGCATTAAATAGGTCAGTAATATTTCCCTTCTTTTTCGGTGGGATTTGTAAAACGCACAGGATACAGCACCAGATAATTAGCATGGATGGAATCCAGGGCATTAATGGTAACCAGGCAGAGTCGAGTGACATTGTTATTGCAGCCGTTCCCAGGAAAGTGAGGGGAGCTGAACATTTATATTTGATTTATAGCTGGGTTTGAATTTATGTTTCAACTCTCAATAGGAAAGTAAGTGATCTTCGCATGGCTTCTCACAAGTGAGGGCCCCACAGCATCTGGTGCTGGAAACATCTCCGTATCAAAGTTCCTTTTACTTTCTCTTTGCACTGCTCAACCACCAAGAATTTACACCTGTAGGGGATATAGTATTACTATGTTTATTGGACTGGATTCAAGTCTGAGCCTTGGGAAATTATCAGATGAGTTTAATAAGCTGCTCTTTGTGTGGAGCAACAAGTTACTCGACACACTTTGCTTTTGTTGTATACGATCTGATGACCTGCTATCTGCTTATACTCATAGCCGTGATTGCAAAGATGGAGCCAAGTCATTATTTACTTTGGTTTATTGTGCACTAAATGCTGACTGATAGCTTAAGTGTCGGCTCAGCATTGCAAGCAGTATGGCTCTGATATAAAGATCTTTGATTTGCTCTGCTCAAGTGCTGTTATTTATTGGGAGTTATTTTCCAACAGCTCGTTGACGCGAGCAGAAATATACAGCTCACTGTCACCATGAGTGTGCTTTTGAATCCTTGAAACATCGTATCTCCACGTTATTATCCGCTTGAAGTGATGATACGAATACCATTCTTTACGGTTTGGTAATAACTGCCTTATTTTTCATAGGGACGCGTAGCATTATTTATCACTGGCAGTGTTCATGTGGATTAATGATGCATAACTCTGTCAGACTTGTCTGGCATACAGCAGCAGCTGAAGGTATCTGGAAGGTTATCAGAGCAATAAATCCCAAGTTTTCCGCCGTTGTTTGTCACGATGCACTGCAGCAGCCAGCAGTTATGACGGTTCCAGCTTCCCCCTCCCCCCTACCTCCCTCAGCAAGCCGTCAGAAAAATAACACAACTTGTTTAAGCTGCCAGTTGATACGGTGGAATTTGATCGCGCCACCTCAAAGTTCAAAGCGAGCAACTGTTCTGAAATCTCCTCCTTATTACGTCGACTCTGTCTGCTTCCAGCCGGATGATGGGGTGTAGATAAGGAGCGCGCCTCACACTCTCTCCACCTCTGATGTGCGTTCTTGGCAATGAGCACAGAAGCACAGTCTGTTCAGTCTTGCATTTTAACTGTTTTTTCAATTGCCGTCATCATATTCTGTTATGTCTATAAACTGAAAATTAAATTAGGTGTGCAGACTGTTACACAAGTTCAATCTATACCCGCCCAGCAGCAGTATTTCTTTCATCATGGCTTATTTTCTCCGTTTAATTTATCGGATAAATTGGCCCTTTAACTTGGCAAACAGGAGGAAGCCATCCATGCATTGTCCGTGATTCGGGCAGAGGGGAAGATTCAGTCTATTAGTGCAATGATAGGGCCTTTACTGCGGTGAGCTCACTGATTGAATGGCATCCTTCTCAAGGTCAGGCCAGAGCTAAGAGCTATTTTCTGCTTACCTGTGCAGCCAGCCGGCCACAGAATCTGCACACAAACTGCCTTTACACCGGCGCGCTTAGTAAGCGGAGAGGCTCATCACTGATATTTCCATCTGGTAACATGAAGAGAAACCTCTTTGCCTGCAGAAAAGGACACAAAGGCATGAGTAATATGATAAGTGGGATCTTGCTACAGTGCGTAAAGACATTAGGAATGTTGTTTTTTTCGATCTGCGCCAAGGGCCGAATCATATCCTCCCATTGTGTTCCTGTCAAAGTAAACCAGTGTGTTGGATGTGAATCAGTTTACAGGGAACGTGCAGACGGGGTCAGGGGTCAAACTGGGAGCACAGCAGTTTTTTGTGTGTGATGAATTTGAGGAAACGCAAGCTAAAATAATGATACATGACCATTACATCGTTTTATAAGCTGCTTATGTTCCGGGACCTACTTTATATACGTCTGAATTACTGCTAAACAATCTATAAGTGTGTCAGTGACCCGCTAATGGATATACTGGGAGATTAGTGTTAATAATGCGATGGACGGTTAATGTTTTTGGTCATAATTTAGCTGATGGTAAATTATATGAAAAAATTGCAGTCGTAACACTCATTAGAGCCCACTTCCTCAAAGCAGCTAATGTTATGAAGTGAATTTTCCGCACTGCCACATTGAATTTAGACAGGCTTGACCTGTGCTAAGCCCTCAACCGGGGCTGTCATTTGGCGTATGTTAAAAAAAATCTCTTCGGTAACACCCGCACTGTCACCGTATCCACAAGGGGTGGGGGGTTTGGGGTGCCACCTTCGCGAGATCAAAGCACCGTGACAATCCGCCATGATGCATACAAGATGGCGGTGGGGTGGCAGAACTGATTCACCTGTGCAGGGGCCGAACACAGATGCCCCCCCCCCCCCCCCCCCCCCCACCAGCTGGAGCCCACAGACGGGATTAGAGGCTTTATCTGCAAAGGTCCCTCATCATCTCTCTGCCTGAACCTTGGATTGCGACAACCCCCGCAAACACAAACGCCACTTTATGATCACTTTAATAACACCCTCATTCTCATGCACACTCGGTAAATCAGCTCATGAGCTTTTATAGCCGCCATTGTCTCAGATAAATAGGACAACCCGGTAGTCTGGGACACGCAGCCATGGATCTGGTGTGGAGGCATTTTCTCTCACAAAGGTATCAATGTATGGCCCACCATTGAGAAGCTGCTGTATCCTAGCTCAGCCCCTCATGCCTGCCAGGTAAACCCGTCTGCCTCTTTGCTGCTGCGATAGGGGAGTTTGGCTCTGACTGACTGAAACAACATCACCTTGTTTATCCTGTAAATAATTCACCCCTCCCGGGCAACAGAAACAAAATCAAGGTTGTGTGTTTAACAAGGGAGTCGGGGAATGAAAAGGCGCCAAGAAGAAGAAGAAAAAAATCAGGTGTTTCCTTTTTAGATAAACTTGCCGCCTGGGGAAAAGCGACACATCCCTGATTCCTATGCAGTGCGAAGATGCTGCAGTGAGATGTGTTATAGGAGGTGTGTGTGTGGTGGGAAGGTTTATTTTGTGTGCTCACTGAACTTGGCCTTTGATAGCTCTCTGAAGAGGCTGCAGAGATACTGCCTGGGCCATTCTTGTCATGTTTAACATCAGAACCTATGGAGTGTGTCAGGGTGTCATCGAGTTAGATGCTTATCGTGGCGGGATGTTTCTGGGAGCTGTCGCCCCCCGCCCACCGCCCTGTCTGTGACACACATGTGTATCGAGACATACAAGCTGCCTACGTTTGTTTTTGGTGTTTTGTGGTGTCTACCACCGCTCCCCTGGGGTGGTGTACCAGTGTCAAGTATGGACAGACTGTATATTTCCTTTTCACTTGTAGCTTCCATCTCCTTTTTATGTTGTGGGTTTTAAACATGGCATGGTGACTCATTTGTTATTCTATTGCTCTTTAATATGACACATTGCCTACATAATAAAATAATAGGTGGCATTTGTCAATGTTCCTGTTTACAATAGATAGAAGATTAAAAAAAATAGAAAGTTGTGCTACAATCACCAGGACCGAGTTATTCTTGAGTCTTACATATGTAAAATATAAATAAATACATTGACCGTGCCCTCGTGGCCTTCCCTTATTTTCTCACCAAAAGCGATGGATCCAATTATTGTCACGCAATGACACAGTGTCTGTCTCTGCGTCTTGTATGGTAGGCAAACCACATGCATCTCATTGTTTCTTCTTCCTACAGTACCTCCAACAGGTCCTGTGAACCTTACACTTAGCATGCCCCCCCCCCCCCCCTCCACATTTCTAGTGGCTGACATGCATACTGTAACACAAATTCCATCAGCAATGAAAAGCCATCTTCAAAGTTACTGCTTCTCCGTTAATGATGATAACATGTTGTGGTCTCAAGTCTATTTACATAACACTAGTTGATAGAAACACAAATCGATTTGCATTAGCAAAATCATTTGAATGCAAAATAACTAACTAATGGGAAATGTATCCTGTCGCACTGACGAAAATACTTATTATTTACTCGGTATGAATAAAACCCATGACCACTTTCAAGGTTCCATGAAATTCTATAATTTCTTCCTTAATTTGATTTAATTCCCATATAAATGTGGTAAGATGTAGCACGGTGAAGGATCACAGTGTAAACCAATGGGATATAAACATCAGGTTGGGCTGGTCTTCTTTGTTATACCTACTAATGCGACAAAAGGTCCTTCTCTAGTCAGAGCGGAGCACGACTCCTGACATTTTCCTGTGTGATTTTTTATTTTATTTTTACTGTTGTATTTCTTGTTAAGTGTTTTTCTTGTATGTACAGCACTTTGGCTCGACGAAAAATCGTTTGAAAAAAATGTGCTATATAAATAAAACTTCATTTGATCACTGTAATGTAATTGATATCTAGGAAGAAACAGTTTTCCTATAAGTTCAAGTCCCCATTTCATGGGATCTTTGAAACTTAGAGTGAGTCCCCACAGTTGATGTTTATAATAAAGTCTAATTCTTAAGTACAACAAAAGGAAATGAGTCCTTATCCAAACACATGCTTATTGCACAGTACATTTAAATATCATAAAAGCATCAGTCAGTTTCACATTGTCCTGCAGCCAGAGCCTAAAGCGGCGTGACAACTGTGAAACAAGCATTACAAAAGGAGACTTGAGTAGTGATACACAAGCCTCCCCTGGTGTGTCAGCAAGGGACGAGCCAGGCGCTGATCAGAAGACAACAAGGATCTGGATATTTGAAGCTGATATTGGGCCGGATTCCCATTGGGCTTCATGCTATGCCTTCCCTTTGAGTGTTGATTGCAGAGAGGAGAATGTGGTTGACTGATCTGAAAGGAAATGACTGGAGAGAGAGCTTATCCATGCCTTTGACTGATAATCAGCTCATTATCGCGTTGATCATTTGCAGCTCTCCCTCTCGCCTGCTCTCTATTCTTTTAGCTGTGTCACTGAAGCAGAGCACAGAGACTTTTAATGGCTTGGCAGGGAGCCCGCTGTGGTGAGGTGGGGTTAAAACAAGCATGCTAGCCCTGGCTACTCTCCACTTTTACACAGTACAGGTCCCCACCCCACTTATCAACCCTCCCAGGGAAGAGAAAAAATTAAAGAAAAACAACAACAGCGACAACAACATATGCAACCCCTACTTGAGCGTTGCCCTAGCACCCCAACATGGCTAACTGTGCATGAAATTGAACTGATTGGAGTTATTGACCAGAAGGCTCCAGCCCCTGAGAGGACGGGGAGTATGGTGCTGATGGGGGGGGGGGGCTACTGTGTTACCTGATTGAGTGAAATATCCTCTGGCCGGTTGCTTTGATGCACTGCACTTTACAGGAAAGAGTGATTTAATGGAAGCTGCCAGACCTCATCAATGTCAGCTCGTAGTGAGGGCCCTCTGCTCCGCCGTGCTTTATATGAAAGCGCTCGCCATGACAGGTCCTGATGGACAGATGTTTGCTAGTTTGTTTTAACTGCACTGTAAAAAGAAACACAGTATCATCCTCCACCTCTGGCTCTAAAAGACAGGCTGTGCAGCGAGAAGAGGCTGTTACAGGCCACCCCGTGCAGAACCCTCTATTTTAGTCCTCTATAAATAGCCCTATTGCATTTTCGCCGGGTTGATAAGCCTATAATTAATGTGACCATCATTAGGCACGGACATGTTCTTCTCAAGAGGACCCCGCTGGTGAGGTGAAGCGAGGAGAATGGAGACTTCTCCGCTGTCCTTGTTTCATAGATGAACCGAGCAGTGTGAGAGTGTGGAAACCGGAGTTACGGCCAGCCTGCTTCCTGATGATGTGCAGAAGGGGCCGCCGCTTTGTTGTCGAACTGCGGGATAACACGGTGTCATCTATCAACACTCCACAGAAGCCCACTGTGCAGCGTCTTCAGTGGAGCTGAATTGCATCGGAATTGCATCATTAATGGAGCAGAAATGATTCCCAGCGACTCAGAGAGAATACATTGACCCCTGGGGGAGGCTAGAAACAAGACAATGTTTTTACAGGAGGAATATCTAACTAGAGGTCCCATTACCACTTCATCAATATACAGCAGCAAGTGAGCGGGGAGACTGCAGAAGGGAGGGGAAAGGAAGTAGAAGAGGGAATGTAATAGCTTATAGTGCTAATGGCGGTCTGAGCGCTCAAGTCCCAAACATTCAGCCGCCTCATCTCATCTGGGCTGTGTAATTGCCCTCCTGGAAGCTGCCACGTGGAGCGGCTGCCTCTGTAGTGAAGAGTGGCAGCTGCTGGATGTTGAGGAGCGGGCCTAGGTCAGCTCCCCAAGTGGGGCTCCTTGCTACCACGAGATGTCATAATTAATAGCTTCCTAGGGGCCCTGGGGCCAGTGCTGGGCGGGCATGTGGGTGAGATTATTCGGGTAAATGGAAGCCAAACAGAAAGAGACACCAGACTTATTCTCCACTTAACATAATGTATACTGATCACTTTGCCTTTAGCGAGTACGCCTTCGCAGCGTCTTACCCCCTTGCTTTTCAGGGAGATTCTTTCCCCCGCTTGTTTATATTGGGTTTCCCTTCTGTATCTAAACGTACCTAGAGATATGATGCTGTGGTGTATCATGGGAATTTATTAATCTCTGGGGACCGGCGTTCTCCCTAGTTAAGTAAATATACATGAGCTGCTGTGCAAGATACAAGCTCTCAGCACCTTCTGAAAAATCTGTTACTTCAGCTTCCCTTTTCCTTCCCATCCTCCTCCTCCTCCTCTCTCTCTCTCTCTCTCTCTCTCTCTCTCTCTCTCTCTCTCTCTCTCTCTCTCTCTCTCTCTCTTTCTTTAACATGCCGCCTGGGGGCAAATCTCGTCTCATCTGCTGCTTAATTTCACTGGAGCGGCCCTCAGTAATGAAGCACCTTGATGTACATTTGCCAATTTCTGCCTCTGCCACTGTGGTATAATTGGGATGTGACTAAGCATGAATACCCAGCGCAGGGTTGGTTGACCTCTCGGCAACCCCGCGTATAGTGCTTTTGTCATAATGGAGGTATTATCTCACGTAATCTGGGAATGGAGAGGGATTGTCTGCTGGGTGGCAGGGATGAAAATGAATTGATATAACTCCCTGCTCCTGTGCACCACAGAGGAGGGGAAAAAGGGGGGGAAAACCCTGCAAGATACATTATTTTCCACGCTCATGATGAAGACATTTTCTTCTTATCTATTTGCTGCTTTGTGTTTATTGGAGTAGGAGAGCAGCTTCTGGTAAAAGCAGGGGTGGGTTTTTCAGGAAGGGAGGGCGTTTTGATGCTGTGGCAGCAAAGAGGATTTCTGTGCGTGTGTGTGTGTCAGCCTTTTCCCCGTGTGGGTGTACTCATGCACATGTTAGTGTGTGTCTGTTAATGACCCTGTAAAATGACAGCTGAGCTGGCAGTGAGAGTACAGCCGACGGTCAGAGGCACAGAGGGAGAGGAGGTGGAGGATGCAGGAGGGTTCAGATGGAGGTGGGAGGGGGGGGGTGGTATGGTTCCTAGGTCGGTAGCTCTACTGTGATTCACCATGTTGTCATCAGAGGGACGGGGGCCCTTAGTGGCCCTCTCTATTCCCACCTGAGAGGCCTGCAAATGGAGGGGCCGCGCTGTCATTATTTACAGCCCGCAGCTCCTAACCTTGGATTCGGAGCTCATCACGACGAAGAGAAAATCAGATAGGACTTGACGTGTACCCGAGCCAGTGACCTTGATAAGTGTGAGGTGCCTGCAGCAAGAGGTTAGGGAAGAAGAGCTTGCTTCTGTCGGCTTTCGCTGAGGATTTGCACATGCGTGTTTGTGTAGTTCAGCCAAGTGGGGAGCACAGCTGAAATGACTGAGCCATGACTCAAGGTGACACGTGACAGGACCTACTCATGGGCCAAAATACAGCTGGCTTATATGGCATTATTACTGTACAATGTGTTGCCTCTAGGGCTAAGAAATTAGCAAAGTCATGTATAAGTAAATGGCCATAAAATCTATTAACTTTTACATCAAGTAAATAATCAAGCTGGTTACAGCAACTGCTAAACTAAACATACTTTTTTGTCAGTCTTATATCACTTTAATACTTTTAGATTTTTAACAGCTTGTCTTACAAAAATCCAATTGTTGATAATATCACCTTGGGGAAATTATGAATTTTTCATCAAAAAACAATATAGGTATAAGATATTTTATGATTTATTTTTTTACCAAAGAAAAATCCACAAGGTCAGGTATGTTTTGTAAATTGGCAGCCTTGGTTTGAAAAATACACCTGACCCCTTGAAAAACACACCTGACCCTGAATTAATTTGTTTTTACACGGAGATTTTTTCTTTTTATTAGATTGTTTACTTTTTCCACAAACTAGTTACCCAGAGACCAAAGGGTTGGGAGTGCAAAATAACAGGGGACGGTATCTCCGGATGGGTGATGAAAATGCTTCTTTTCTTTTTTTTCACCACCGAGATGCTATTTGGTCGTGTGAAATGATTAATTTCACACATATACAGGTCATCCCCAAAAGCAGCAACATCTCATTCACAAGGGGCCCCCGTCAGCAACAAAACCGGAGGCTGCAATAAAATGAGTAAACAGCAGCACGTACTCTACGTCAATAAATCTTTGGAGGTTAAACCTGAGCGCTGTAGAATTTGAGCAGAGCCACCCCCCACCCCCTCCTCTCATCAGGTAAAAGTCACTGAGTACATCAAGACTGTCGAGACCAAAAAAAGGCAGACGAGCAGTTCAGGAAGTGTCCTGTTGTAGCAGCTACACACTCTTTCACACACACACCGTCTGTGTTTGCATAAGTAGGATGAAGCCTTGAATTATGGGGTTTGTGTAAATAAGGAGATGAGACTGTTTTTAGCACACATGGATGCGGGAGTGCTTGGATGAGAATGGTGCCTCTATGTGCAGTGGAATTGGTCTTGGGTTGTTTACGACAGCTCGCAGCCCTCATATATCACAAGCAGTATGTTTGCTGTGAAGCTACAGTTTGTATGCCATCTGCCTGAGCTGAACTTGACCCTTCAAACAGACTTATATTTTGTAAACTGAGCCCACTGTAACTGCTGTTTTTTTATTTTCTCTTTCCTAGTGGATGATCCAGGAACCCCACAAGGTGGCTACTTTCTTCGGGTGCATCGGTACCGACCGCTTTGGGGAGATCCTAAAGAAGAAGGCCGAAGAAGCCCACGTGGACGCACATTACTATGAACAGAACGAGGAGCCGACCGGTACCTGCGCCGCCTGTATCACCGGGGATAATAGGTTAGCCACCTTTCATTCCCCTCTGACCGAGAAACGACCCTCTAGCTCCTCGTCATTATGGTTCCTTCCTCAGGCAGGCAGTTGACTCCTCTGGGCTGGAAGTCATAACAGGGAATCATAGCTCAGCTCACACATCAAAAGGAAAAAGAACAGCTTGAGTGTGTTTTTCCAGACCCCCACTCAGTCTCTGCCGCCCCAGTGGGTTGTCATCCATCTATAGGCTGACAGTAGCAATGTGTTAGAGATGGCTGGGCTATCCCAGCTCTCACCTGTCAGCCTTCTCGGCTATAAAAGGGGCTTTAGCATCTCTGGCGACTCTCACGCTAGCATCACCATCAGCACGTCTGAGACAGCAGAGGTTAAAGCCTACACACATACACACACACACACACACCAATATCACTAACAGCAAGGGCTCGACTTCATGATAGACCAGGTGTGGATCAATAACCTCCTTCTCTAAACACCCCCCCCCCCCCCCCCCCCACTGCATCCCTTCATCTGCTGATACTGGAGTTGTCAGTCAGTCATCGGCTGGACCTCAACCGCCCCGGGAGCGGGCCTCGCTGAATGGCCTTAGTGAGCTTGTTTGATGTGGCTCTGACACCTGAAAAGGTCAGGTGCCGTGCTCAGGGAGACGAGCCCTGTAATATTTCTTACAGGTGTTTAACAGACAGCTCAGGAGGCCAGAGGAAAGGTCGGGCGGCAGGGCCAGATTGGAAGGGTGATGGCTTTGAAGGATTGGGAGCTAGTATGTCACAGCCCCCAGGCTTTGATTAGTGCAACTCTTCAATGAAAAAAAACCTCCCCTACTCTATTTTACAATCTGAGTTCTAATATGAGAAGCTACTGTATGTACCTTTACATCAGTGGTTTCCAACCTGGGGGGCGCAGCGCTATTGCAGGGGGGGGGGGGCGCGTGAAGCTTGGGAAGAAGTTGTAAACAAATATTGTTTGCTTGTAAAATCAATAAAATGTACACATTTTTAACACAACCGGCGGTTAAAAGAAAAGTGGAAAAGCCCACGACAAGCCATTTCAGCTATAATGCCCAAATCAACAAAGTATGATGATGCACACATCTCCCTTGACATCTAACGTGTTCGGTGCAGAGATCTCTCTTTCTCTCTCTCATCTGTGTGGGGGGCGGGGCCTCACAGACTCGCTGCAGTCCCGTGCACACAGAGATCAGCCGTTGGAGAACATAGCGTTCAAAAGTGACAATCTAATCTGCAGAGCTCGATGTGGTCAATGCTCGTTTGCCTTACAGTAAGTATTTTCCCGGAAACACAAGCAATCTGTCCATCAGCTGGCCAAAAGGCATCATATTCATACGGAGAAATGCACCGTTTTCAACTTCCTTAACTCAGAGTTCTGTTGCCCCAATTACGTGTAAGGTGGGAGAAGTACTCGGATCAAGTAGGCCTACTTAAGTAAAAGTAGTATACTGCAGGGTAGCTTGTGAATTTATTCCAGGTGTAAAGTCTGATTTAAGAGTTGATTTATATTTCACATCATTCATCCACATCTGTAAAGTAACTAAAGGTATTAAATACACATAGTGGAGTAAAAGTACACCATGTACAGTGGGGGAAAAAAGTATTTAGTCAGCCACCAATTTTGCAAGTTCTCCCACTTAAAAAGATGAGAGAGGCCTGTAATTTTCATCCTAGGTACACTTCAACCATGAGAGACAGAATGGGGGGAAAGAATCCAGGAAATCACATTGTAGGATTTTTAATGAATTAATTGGTAAATTCCGCGGTAAAATAAGTATTTGGTCACCTACAAACAAACAAGATTTCTGGCTCTCACAGACCTGTAACTTCTTCTTTATGAGCCTCCTCTGTCCTCCACTTGTTAACTGTATTAATTGCACCCGTTTGAACTCGTTATCAGTATAAAAGACACCTGTCCACAAACTCAAACAGTCACACTCCAAACTCCACTATGGCCAAGACCAAAGAGCTGTCAAAGGACACCAGAAACACAATTGTAGACCTGCACCAGGCTGGGAAGACTGAATATGCAATAGGTAAGCAGCTTGGTGTGAAGAAATCAACTGTGGGAGCAATTATTCGAAAATGGAAGACATACAAGACCATTGATAATCTCCCTCGATCTGGGGCTCCACGCAAGATCTCACCCCGTGGGGTCAAAATGATCTCAAGAACGGTGAGCAAAAATCCCAGACCCACACGGGGGGACCTAGTCAATGACCTGCAGAGAGCTGGGACCAAAGTAACAAAGGCTACCATCAGTAACACACTACGCCGCCAGGGACTCAAATCCTGCAGTGCCAGACGTGTCCCCCTGCTTAAGCCAGTACATGTCCAGGCCCGTCTGAAGTTTACTAGAGAGCATTTAGATGATCCAGAAGAGGATTGGGAGAATGTCATATGGTCAGATGAAACCAAAATAGAACTTTTTGGTAAAAACTCAACTAGACGTGTTTGGAGGAGAAAGAATGCTGAGTTGCATCCAAAGAACACCATACCTACTGTGAAACATGGGGGTGGAAACATCGTGCTTTGGGGCTGTTTTTCTGCAAAGGGACCAGGACGACTGATCCGTGTAAAGGAAAGAATGAATGGAGCCATGTATCGTGAGATTTTGAGTGACAACCTCCTTCCATCAGCAAGGGCATTGCAGATGAAACGTGGCTGGGTCTTTCAGCATGACAATGATCCCAAACACACCGCCCGGGCAACGAACGAGTGGCTTCGTAAGAAGCATTTCAAGGTCCTGGAGTGGCCGAGCCAGTCTCCAGATCTCAACTCCATAGAAAATCTTTGGAAGGAGTTGAAAGTCCGTGTTGCCCAGCGACAGCCCCAAAACATCACTGCTCTAGAGGAGATCTGCATGGAGGAATGGGCCAAAATACCAGCAACAGTGTGTGAAAACCTTGTGAAGACTTACAGAAAACGTTTGACCTCTGTCATTGCCAACAAAGGGTATATAACAAAGTATTGAGATTAACTTTTGTTATTGACCAAATACTTATTTTCCACCATAATTTGCAAATAGATTCTTAAAAAATCAGACAATGTGATTTTCTGGATTTTTTTTTTTTTTGTTCTCATTTTCTCTCTCATAGTTGAGGTATACCTAGGATGAACATTACAGGCCTCTCATCTTTTTAAGTGGGAGAACTTGCACAATTGGTGGCTGACTAAATACTTTTTTGCCCCACTGTACCTCTGGACTGTAGAGGAGCAGAATTACAAAGAAGCAAAAGTGGAAATACTTAGCCCTAAGTACCTCAATATAAGTACAGTACTTTAGTAAATCTACTTGCTACCACTACAGGTAGGCCTATGTTATGTGTGCTAGCAGCCCATAATCCACAATGAATCAATGTGAATTCTGTTTCTAATTTGTTTAGTTTTCCCCCTAAAAAAGAACAAAAATAACCTATAAAAATACTGTTAAAGAACTGGATCGATAAGCAGTACATTATTTCACAGTGGCATAGGATCATCTGCCAATAAAAGCACTTTTGTTCATGTTCAATCCATAATCAAATGTAAAATTATCATTGGATCTTTTATGTCTTGTTATTTTTGTTATTTATTATTTTAGCAGAGAAAATGTAATGTTTGTACAACTATATACAACTAATTCTACCAATCTCGGTGGAACCGGATTTGGTGGGGATCGAAAATATCTCCAATTACACAATCCCCTTGTGTAATTGGAAATATCTTCTAATTCAGGTCAGGTCCCCGTCTGACTGAAAAAGGTTGGGAACCGCTGCTTTACATAATCACATTTAAGACTTTAGACAAAAATGTGTTTCAGTTCTTACAGATCACATTTACAATAAATCAGTCCCTGCAGGATATATACATTTTTGAGTAGCCTAAAATAACCTATTTTGCCTTTTGTGACTGTTGTCATAGTCTTTCCAGTTTGTTACCAAACATTGAATGGTCTTTCTTTCCACTGAATTGATTCTGTAAGGTAATCTCAACACTTTCTACTAAGCAATTAAACACTACCCACACGCTCAATAAAGCAAATTGTTAGTTGTTTGAGTCTGAATAAAAATAGTTTAGTTTCTGTATAACCTTGATTACATTTTCAAATCTTAGTTTGAGTATACAAAGCCATGCAAGACAAGTTGTATGGAAATAAAGTCCCTGTCACCATAGTTACAAAGTCTCATAATGGAGCTTGATGGTAGTTTAAATTCCTAAATTAATTCTTATACATATGTTTTCTATAACATTTGCAACTTTCCTTGAGGGACTACATGCAATATAGAATATACCTTATGTTTCAGTTTGACCTTTTTATATAAATGAATGATATGGTTGGTTTTAGCTGTTATTTCACAGCGCTGTGTTCAGATAGACAGTCATTTTGACTGTCATGCTCGTTCCAAACCTTTGAGTCCATTACCGCGGCTCGGGTCAAGTGCAGTCCTAATCCTGCTGTCATATAGCCGTTGTCATCATCACACTGATCAACTTAGCACACTGTTACTCTTCACTTTGATGCTAACCGCTGTGAGCAGCTTTTTCTCACCGTGCAAAGGACCGTCCTCTTCCTGGAGCAGAACCCACCTGTCATATGGACGCCTAACAGTTTTCCCCTAAGTAGCGATGATGGTTGCACTCATTTTGATGGCCGCTCATAAAGCGACAGCGCACGAGGACTGGCTAATGAGCTATGTTAAGATAATGCCACCTGCTTCACTTCCAGCTCCCACCACTCACTACTCGGCTCAATTGTTCATTTAATAATGCATTTCTGTTAGCAATGGACCAGTTTTAAAATGTGACATGATGATATGATTAATGTGTGGCTCACTGTTGGCCTTGAAAATCCCTCTGCCTATTTTAATCTCTCATTTTTGATGTTCCAAACAATGCTTCTTTTTTTTTCCTGAAAGAAGGATAAATAAAGACACCCAGATGACTTTATGTCACCTTGGTTCAGACATTCTAAGAAACTATTATCATCCTTTTATATCTTCAAAGAACAAAGGAAAGTCTGGGGCCCCGAATGTTTTTAAGGAATGTTTTTGAGACAAAATTAAGATGGATGATAAGCGAGATGGAAGATTTATGGGGTCTGTCTCCGCAGGTCCCTTGTTGCTAACCTGGCAGCGGCAAACTGCTACAAAAAGGAAAAACACCTGGACTTGGACAGCAACTGGGAGTTGGTGAAGAAAGCCAAGGTCTATTATATTGCGGTAAGTGAGACCCTCTACATTCAATATGACTGTTCCCCAACTCTATTGCCAGAAGAGGACAAAATGTTAAGAGGCTTTATTCAGGAAATGGCTCAGCGCGCCTTCTGCATTGTCAATATATCCATTCATCCTTTGTCGAGTGAAATGAGCTATGTTACCTATTGAGACAATACAGCTCCATTCTCCCTATTTTACCCTCCTCTTTGTGCATGGAGCTGCTGCACAGTGTGAAATTGTTCTACATGTAATGCATTCATTCATTCCTTTTTACGTGAAGACAAGCCAACAGGTGCTGTGAAAGTGTGAAAATTGATTATTCAAGTTCACTCGGCTTTACCCCCCTCCTACACAATCTTCCCCCTACAGACAAAACACACACACACACACAGATTGAGGAGGACAGATGTGAGCTTAGACATTCACACACAGAAAAGCTGCAGCACTGAGGTAATGTCTTTACTTACAGCTCCTGGATTAGGATGGCCTGCCATGCTCATGTTTCACTGTTTGGGATTACACTTAATTCTGGCAGATCAACATTTTCTCTGATCTCACGTCAAGATGATAGCCTTGAAATTGCGCTGCATTCCGCGTCTATAAGCGGTTCATTATCGGCATAAATTGTCCCAAGTGACATTCACAATGGTACCCTTGTTGCCCACAAGCCCTCTAAACATGAGTGTACTGTACTCCAATAATGATGGGGGTTTCATAATTAGCCGCCCAGTGGCAGAAACAAACAACCCAACCGTCCCCCCCTGCCTCAGAAAAAAAAAAAAATCTGTCGGTGCTTGTGCCAAAAAGCAGATCAGTCGGTCCATCCTCCAGAGTTTGTGTGGTCTCATTTTTAGCCTCTGCTTCGCATTAGCAAACACGGCACATCCTCTGCAAATTGGCAGTTGGGTTTTGCCCACATCCGACAGTGTTGCAGGGACAAGCTTCCGTGGGATTTGAGGGGGATAGAAGGGCCACAAATGGGTGTTTGTCAGTGCTCGGAATCTCAAACGTCGTTTTTCGGCGTTCCTCCCGGGCCTCTTTGTCATAACAGGGGTCATTCGCTTTATTAGGGTCCCATTGGCACTTCTGAAGTACTTAGCCAGATACACAGCCCCAGCTATTCCCACTTAATACTGTGTGGCGTGTCTAGACCGGTGTTCACTAAGGCCTCCTCTCTCCATTAACCTTGTCGAGAGCACTCAGATGTATTTACCCAATTTACAGCCAGATTGTACATTTCTCACTCTCTCTCTCTGACTCTCACTCTACCAACCTCTGCTGTGTATTAATGCGCTTTGTTGATTTTTATTAAACGACTGATGGGCGGTGTTCGCATGCGTGTACCATCTAATCTGTAAATGTAATCACAGAAAAGGCGCGCATGTGTGTATGTTTGCATGTTATTTAGCTCGCACGTGCGTCCGTGTTTGTTAGAGCATGTGTGTTAAAGAGGTGATTGATGATTCCTGGCAGAGGCTCTCAAGGTGCCTGCTACTATGTGGTGTGATTGGATGAAAACAGAATTATTAGAGGGCTCTTGCAGCCAGTCTGGCTCATCCAGCAGCAGCGGCGGGGCTGGTGGCAGACGCAGAGCAGGGAGGCAGCACTGCCATTTCTCACAAAGAGAGAGAATGTTGAACTCCTGCCAAATGTTTGGTGGCAGGCTGTTGCTAGGAAATCTGGGTCCTTAGGCAAATCATTGCACAAAGACCAATAACAAAGGCGTGAGGGGGAAGAAGGAATGGCTAAACGCATTTCAGGCAGAGGATATCTCTCTTTTTGTGGAATGCCATTGCTGCTGCAGTGATGTTTACAGTTATTTCTTTCCCCGACGATTGTAAACATCAGAAATGGAGGGTGATGTGTTGTGTAAAGGGGAGATGAGTGACTCTAATTGGTGGGGGTGATGTGTGCGTGCTGGCCCAGTTAGCCTCTTCTCCCCCCCTCCTTTCCTTCACTCTCTTTCCTTCCATTCCCATCCCCCTTGGCCCTCTATGGACACCCTCCTCCTCCTCTCCTTTTGCTGTCTCCTCTGCCCCCCCCCCTCTCTTTCTCCAGTCTCCCAGACACACATACACTTGCTGCTAAACACGCACAGCATGCACGTACACATTCTGCAGCATACCACTGGCTTGTTTTTCTTACCACTGAGCACTTTGCCCTGTAATTTGATCTCCACTGCTTGATGCATCCTCCTCTATGACACTTTGAATTAACCTATGGCTCCACAGCTCTCCTTAGCCCCGGCTAATAAAATGGCCTTTCCTAACTTAAGCCATTTACATTCAGGGAAGAATAGCAAGCACTTGGTCCATCCGTTGGTCATGCACCAGGCAAGAAGCAGAAATGAAGGAGAGGGGAGACGAACAAGACAATTGACTGTGAAAAGGCCTGTTAATGACTGGGCACAGATGGTCCGAAATAACCCAAGGATAGACGGAGGAGACACTCGCCTCTGCCAACTGGCCTCATACACAAAACGCACCCAATGAGACACAAGCTGCAGAGCTGTTAGGTCACAAACCTGATCACAGCTGTGGACGCTGTTCGTTTACGCCCCTCAGCTAATGGCGCTATCGCTGTTAGCCTGAGAGGTTAGCCACGCCTGAGGAAAACAGCTAGCCCACCTTCTTTTCAAGCAGCGCAGCAACTTGAAGTAGAATGCCTCACACTGTTAACACTGGCACACTGAATATAGCATTAATTGGCAGTTTTATTCTTGCCCTCACTGCAGGGGAAAGCTGATTTCAGCTTCAGTCACCGTAGCATAATATGCAAGAAAGGGAGGCGAAGGGGAGGGCAAAAGCAGGGGGGGGAGCGCAATACTGGCACCACAAGCAGCAAGTCAGCCTGCTTAAACTCCAGAGTGGCACACATATATATATACACACACACACACACACACACACACACACACACACACACACACACACACACACACACACACACACACACACACACACACACACACACACACACACACACACACACACACACACACACACACACACATATATATTTATATATACACAAACACACATTCACATTGTTACTCCGCCCAAACAGCCCCTGCAATTTGCAGCCAAAAAAGTAAAGGGAGAGGTTTTCCCACACACAACTAACTGACATCTCCTCGGCCAGCCGCAGGGCTGATTAGCACGGAGGTGACTGCGGCTGTGTGTCTGTCCAACTCAGAGGACCACTCTGTCCTCACGCTGACCTTGAGCTTCCTCTCCCTTTCTTCTTCTGTCCTTTCCTACCCTTCGCTTTCCTTCCACTCTCCCTCTCACCACTGCTCTTTATCTCCAACATTTCTCCCTTCCTCTGCCTCCAACTCTTCCCTCCCTTCACCCTCTCCTTTTCTGTCTTTTTCTCTCTTTCCTCTGTACTGCACCACTCTGCACTGCCCCTGTCCTTCCACATAGCCAGGGAGGGATCACGAGGCAAAATGCAGGCTGTAGAGAGAAAGAGGGAGGGAAGAGAAGTGGAGGGGGGAGAAAAAAACTGGCAGGCTCCCCCTTTGTCTGCAGGCGATCAGTTACAGTCTTGGTTGCCGATGAAATTTAATCCCCACCGCATTTACATGCCAAGTTTGACTTCTGGCAAGCCTTATTAAATAGATTTGTAAATCATTTCATCTTGATTAAAATCTGTTCTCAAGGGATCAACATTTTTTTTCGCCTTGCTTGTGTTTTGTTATGTGCACAATCTGTGCCCACTGGTGTTAAAATTTGAAAGTCAACCCTTGTTGGTGTTATTCTTTCTGTGCGAGTGAGTGTGAGCAGTAGGTTCAGGGGACAAAGAGCGATGGGTGCCAAGCCCCGTCCGTCACCGGCCAAGCCACTGTGTCAGCATGTCTTCCATCTCTGGAGGTCATGTTGGTGGGCAGGCAACGGCTATGATGTGTATTCCCTTTATTAGGCTGACACCACAGCGTCTTTAGCATGGAACAATGTCATTTCAAATTGTGTCTAATCAGATGGCATTTTGTAATTGCCAGCAAGCATCTTATGAATATGAATTCATAATTGTTCAATTACAAGCCGACTGCATCATATTTATTGGCTTTTTTATTTTTTTATTTTTTCTCCCGCTGGTCTGGGCCAATTATAGGATTTAAATCTTGAGGCAATCAAGTGATAAGGGTGAGGCGTTTAGTGTTTGCTGTCACTATATAATTCTCTCGAATGTTAAACATGCATCTGGGAGGGCTGTATTTGTCAGAAGGCTGTGCGTGGAGGTGCACCTGCCTAATTGAGTGGTAATGAGCTGTCAGGAGTGTGGGCTTGGTGATTGGCTCTTGGCGGGGCGTCCCGTGCCAGTGGGATGTATGGGCTGGCCCGGCCCTGCAGGAGGAGCAGCCAGCCCCACAACGCTGCAGGCCTGAGTGGGCGGAGCGAGGTAAATTAGGGTGGAGAGGCCAAACGGTGCTGACTGCCGAGACATCCTGTGGCTTTCACCCGTCTGTGAGATTTATTTAGGTTGCTTACAATTATCCCTACTCCTGATCTGGTTTTACTACTGCATGTCTGAGGGGGAAGAGGATTTCAGATGTGTTGCTTCTGTAAAAATAGCAATACTGCAATCTAAACAAACTCAATAAGAAGTAAAAGTCTTGCATTTCATATTTGCTTAATTTTATGTGATTATTTTTTCTTTTAATTACATTTCAAAAAATAAACAATCACAGTCCTGGCTTATTCTGAAATCACTTTGTATTTACTTTATCGGGCACTGTATATTCTCATCAGATGTAAAGGTACTTTTTATGCAGATTGTTATATCATTATAAATGCATTGATTATATTATTATTACTGATTATTTTAGTTGGTAGCGGGATAGGCTGAAGCTATCTTAGACTACATTAAAAACTAATTTGGGTCTGTTCCCATACATCACATTTTATATGACTATCATTATGCTTTATCTGAAATCTTAAGCCACATAATAACTAGTAATAGAGTTGGAGGAAGTTGAGGGAAACATACCATCTTTCACTTTGAAATACAGTGGAGTTGTATGAAGTATTAAGCAGCAATAACATTCAAATACTTCCGAAAAGTACAGGCACTTTGTACTTGGTTAGTTCACCCAACTGTTGATTGTTCCCCTTTTTAAACGACAGTGCTTTGGCGAAAGCAAATATGTTAGAGATTGTTGTGCACAAAGTTTCCCGGATGTCAAGGTTCATCTCATGTTGTTATTAAGTTCTCATCATACCGAAAGGCTGGTTTGTGATTTGTTCTTTATTTATTTATTTTGTGTAAGAAGTGTGTGTGGAAATACTTAACAGTTGGCATGGCTGTGCTGGTTTTTATTTTGGGAGGCTTTATTTCTAGCATCCTAATTTGAACAACAATGGGGAAGAATCTTTTAATCCACTGCATTTGGACATTGGCTGTCTTCCAGGCTGCGGTCTATATTACTCTACCAGCATGCAGTGACTCTCTCCTTGTACACCCACGTTACCTTGTAAAAACCGTTTCTCTTCCTCAGCAGGGAAAATACCATGTCCTTTCACCCTGGATTACTTTGTGCATCTGCTCCACCGGCAACACGTCTGCTTTCCTCTGCCTTGCCTTAAAAAGGATGAAATAGTTCAGACTTAATGATATTTCTACTTTTTCATCACCTTGTCCCTTTGCTCCCTCTGCATCAAAGCCCTTGCCGTGTGCTTTTTTTTATTCATGAGATCAAGTTGTGAAACGCAGAATAATGTTTCACTCCTACAGTATACTGGGATGTTGGGGCCATTTGTGTGAGTTCCATGGCTTAATTGAATAGACTGAGTAATTATTTGTCAAGTAATGCTGAGCAGAAAATAAATAGCCACTTTGCGGCTGTGAATTGTGCCTGATGGCCATGTGTTGATACTCTCACCAGGGACAGTAAAAACCTGCTCTACTGGCTAAGTATCTGATTAAGATTCACATGATGATGAAACCACAGACGCTTTAGGATAGTGTGTCTCCTGGGCAAAGATAGTGAGTAGAGTTAAGTGTTGGACGCTGTTATATTATCACGCAGGAACATAAAGCCTCGACTGAATAAATATCGCCAAAATATTTCCTCACCGCAAACCATTTGCAACACGCGGGTCAGCTTAACAGTTTCGGAAAGTGGTCTACAAAGGCTCACCACAGATGTGCATCTCTGTGCAGCAGATGCTGGACACTGTTCTCTGAGAATTGTTTCCTTCTGCAAGGTTTCATTTTTCCCTTTTATGTCGCTGTAGCTTGTTTATAGTCCATAATAAGCCTGTGCATATCTTCCTTCTGCCAGTTTGGCCTTGATCCATTGTAAACTGCCATTCATTTTTCTCTATCGTCCTTTTCAAAAGAGACTAATGACTTCTAAGGATAATATAACATTTTATAATGATTTGATCGTTCATTCATTTTAGTTATAAGTCTCAAGATATTCACTACAGTATATCACACCTCAATTGTATTACTATTAATGGCCAGCCAACACAAGTTTCTACTCTCTGATGAGAAAAAAACAAAAAGTTGTTGTTTCATGGGGTCTTATATGCAGGACTATTTTTTGGCCAGGAGCAGTGAGTGGAGTCAAGGCAAGTCTAACAAAAAGTCCTTACGCCCCGCAAGAAATTGCCCTCCACCTCACTGCGACTTGTTTTACAAACGTTGTTTTCACACCGATTAAACAAACAACATTTGTAAAACAGGCAGCTGTGGCCGTGCTTTGTTTTCCTCCTCCTCCTGGACTTTATGCTAAGCTAAGCTAACCATCTGTAGCTTGCCGTTCAATGACCATATCAAACTTCTGATCCAGCTCTTTGCAATAGAGCAAAAAAAGCGTATTTTCCAAAACATTTAAGGAGAATTAGTGAAGCATTTTGAATAATATGTATCTGAAAATGCTACGATTCATTGTTAGGTCCATAATAGAAAAAATCATCACTAGTTCCCAGAGCTCAACACCAACAATATTAAGAGATTCAACTAACAAAGAATATTAAAAATAAATAAAAAAGCAGCGAAACATCAAGTTTGAAAGGCTGTAACCAGAGGATGTGTAGGACGCGTACTAGTAAAATCAATCATTATTGATTATGCCACACATAGTTTCACTACAGCATCACCCTGCTTCTTGTCTGTTTCAGATGTCTTGGGTGAGCACATGCAGTGGGAAAGTGTTTTTCATACATGGTCCCACTCAGACATCGGCTAGTACTCTGACCTTATCTATTGTTTCTCAAGTGTATATTGTAAGCAGCTTTGGAGGCTTTATAGAGACTTAGCCTGCTGGGATGCCGTTGCTCTGGTGGAACATTTGGACCTCTGGCAAGTGTCAGATTTTCAGCAGCACATTAAATCTCTTAACCCAGTTCTTTTCCCCCCTCTCCTTCCTCTCTCTGTCTCACTCTTCCTCTTTCCATCTCTCCTTGCCATGCTAACAAGCTGGCTGTGATTTCTTTTTCATGTGTGGCGTCGTTAGCCGTTTTTTTTCATTTTATTTTCCCCGGCATCTAAACTGTTGTGCCAGCGGTGAGCCTGGTGCCTGTGCCCTGAGGGGGCAGTGAGTGGAAATGCCGCCAGAGCAGCTGCACATCCACCCTGAGCGGGCAAAGTCCTCCAGCCTCACTGTGATGGGGAGGCCAGAGCCACTTTGATTAGCATGTCCATCCTTATTGGCCAGCTTGAATGTCATGCACCGGGAGCCCAGTTGTCTAATGCTTTGGCTGGCCAACGGTGCCGCTCGCTGCTATTACTGATAGGGCAGCTTGTTCCAGCGTGGGGGAGAGGCCAGGGACAGTGCTAGAGTGCCAAATGATTGTCCTTTTTGATGTTCTTTATGTGCGTGCCTTATTTTCCGATGCTGTGGTGCAATCATATTTGAAAGCATTTTGGGCTGCCTACATAACAAGGGGGAACCAATCAAAACAATAACTGTGGTTCCTTTTTGACAAAGCCCTTGGCTCACAATTGTCAGAAGATGTAAGCTGACTCATCCACACAAGAAGGGCATGTATCCCTGGGAGCGAGGGGCGAAAAGCTATGATGAATCTTCCCCTCTGTGCTTTCCTCTCTCCACTGAGCCTGCATGGATTAATTACATGACTAGTAGCTAGTTTGTCCCATTATTTATTTTTTCTAATGAATAATTGTATTCTCCCTCGCTGCCTAGATTTTATTCTGCTCAGGACTTTTCGTCTTCACCCCGTGGAAATAAGAATGCATTGATTATTTTCCATCTAGCAAATATCCCACCAACTGAGGAATAACATGCCTTTCCCCTAATTGGTTTGTTTATCTTGAGCAACAGACTCTGGGTTTGTTTGGACTCTGGCTGGCATCCACACACTGCACCGCTCCTCAGCATGATTACTCACCTTGGGAGGAGGCTGCTGGAGCAAGGTTGTTCCCCGCATAGACATCAGGCTGTCATTCTCCCCGCTTATGTGACATCATTTGCCAAGACAGATTTGTTACAGCAAAAATAAATTCAGGCCTAAAAAGGGATTGATTTAAGGACAGGCTGCAAGTGGAAAAAGGCGACAGGAGGGATGGGGGCTCCCAGACACATTTCACCACTCAGAGGGCTCGGGCCGGATCCAAACAAGCTGCCAACAGAAGATGGATTCTGGCTTCATGTATAATTGATAAACTGTATGTTCTAGGTGTCAGCTTTAAAGAGGGAGCTAGGACTATATCAGGAAGCTATTTTTCCTCTCTGTGGCGAGCATCATTTTTATTTTGTCCTCCCCCGTTCTCTGGCTTATCTTCTCAGTTCAGAAAGCCCCGTTGAAAATTATCGTTTTCTTTGAAGGCGACGTTCGGGAAGTGCAGCTTTAAAAGCACATCCTGTTCCTGCGCCTATTAAGAGTGCTAGTCCAGGGCAGATAGCCATCTGCAAAGTTGACTGTACATCCAGAGTTATCAGGATTAGCCATCTCACTCTTGACACCTAGCACATTCATATTAGTGTGGGGGACTCTATCCTGCTGAAAGCAGCGTAAAAGGATTAATGCAGCGCTTATCCTTTTGGAAATAACGCCCTTTATTGAGCGGATTTGAACCTGTAAAGGCTAATGATGACATTGAATGGAGCAAGAATAAGTAATGGCGCATCATCCCGTGTCATGCAGCCAGAATGTCGCTATTTGCATTCTGACGGCTCAAACTGTATTGATTTTGCGGAAGGCGTTCGGTTGTTTTTCTTCTGCAGCAGTAAGAAAGTGTTACTCAATCATCAACGTCCTGTAGCTAATGACAGTCCTCTCCCTGCAGGCCCAATGACACGCTTCCTTCATTGTCATATTGTATGCTCAGATCTCACCTCTGAGCTCTTTGAGCTGCAGCAATTACTGTACATGAAACACCCCTCCTGTCTGTCTGTCATGCACATACTGTGGGGTTAATGTGCCTTTGCCCACTCACTTCAATAGGAGCTCATTTGAATCCTGCCGGTCACATCTTTGAGTGGTAGCAGTACAGTTTGTGCCATCAAGGCTCGACTATTTCAGTATATCATTTTCTTTTCACATAATATAATAGCAGGGAGAAGTTTTCTTTTGTCTTTTTTTTATACTGGATTATACAAAAAGTGTTAATGTATTTATTTTAATATCCCCCCCTATGTACTTCTTTGAATGTTACTGGATGTAAACAGAACATGTGCTGGATCCCGCCACACAACACATTGTGAGTGCTAAACCCATGGTAACGCTAAAGCATATTTCAGGACCCTAACCTTGCTCCGAGGCCATACTCACCATGACATTATTTTAGGAGGCGCAAAACAAATGGCACAATTGTTCAATCATGTCAGAAAACTAAGGTGGCCTAAAAGCCAAATACACTATCTATAGCAGAGTACAAAAAGAAGACCTGTTCGCTATGTAGACATGAAAGGCTCATTCTGAGTTAACAAAAACACAACGGCCGTGATTAAACACTAATGAAAACCTATTATATTCCATCCCTGCTAATAGATCCCCCAGATGCAACACACTGTCCCTTTAAATCAAGCTAACATGATTGTAATTCAGTGGGAGAGAGTCTCCTTGACCCCCTAACATGATTTGATTATAAAGAGGTTAAACAACTGTTATAATAAATCTGTCAAATCTTTAATAAGATGTGCCATTTTGTATCGGGCATTATAACACTGAGGTGGCGGACAAGTGGCCATCAGGGCCACCTGAGGACATTCACTCTGTTCTTTCTGCTAAATTGCCGCTTCCCCGAGGTGTTTTATTTTAGCAGGAAAGATAGTAACCTTATCAATCACGGCTGCTTCCCTCTCTCCCAAGGACTTGTGGTGATGTGTTCCAAGTACTCTCTCCTTTAGCGCTTTTAATGGGAATATTGCATGCTCATTTCAGCAATGCCTTCCTGTTTCTTAATGAGCTGATAAAGCCCCAATTATGGAAGCAAATCCTGATTTCTGATTTGCATTACCGACTCTTGTATAACCACACACGGCGGAAACGTACATGATTGAGGTGCTGAGATGTTAGCCTGGCTTTCATGTTAGCCTGGCTTTCCTGATACTGTGTGTGTGTGTGTGTGTGTGTGTGTGTGTGTGTGTGTGTGTGTGTGTGTGTGTGTGTGTGTGTGTGTGTGTGTGTGTGTGTGTGTGTGTGTGTGTGTGTGTGTGGAGACAGACACAGGAGATGGACAGATTAGATTAGATGCAGTAGATGCTGCACGACTCCGGCCGTTTGTGCGTAGAATGTGATTTAGTTGTGAGGTTTGAGGCGGGCTGTGAAGCTGCTCTGGGTCCTGTGATGGGTGAGAGGACAGACTGACAGTGACAGTGGGGTGGTAATGGCTCTGAATGAGGAGGAATGGCCCCTGTAAGGCCCCTCGCCCAGTCGCACAGCAGCTCTGTCCAAATACACTGCAAAACTAATTCTTCTCTCCACCTGTGTGAAGTTTTATCTCCTCCACAGAACTTGAAATCGAGGCTATTTATGGCTTCAGCAATCTGAGGAGGAATGGTGAAAGAAATGGAAAAACGCTACCCTTAAAGAAACCCAGCCTTCACTTTTATTAAGTATCAGCGGCTGCAGCAACGCCACAGCCCATCAGATGTTAAGACATCAGTGGAAGTACAACACAAAATGAGAGGATGTTCACATTTGCAGTTCTTCTTTTTGAACAGGACCCCAAACAGATAGCCAAGAGGGAGTCGCTTGGCTGATCAAAGGCGACCTTTGGACGTGTGATCAGAGTTGTGGAAATATCAGTACGAGTGCTCTTGCATGTGATTTCCCGGGTTTGTTTTCATACATTTGCCTCTCTTGCCCTCGGTGCCCGTTTTCGTCTCTGAAACTGAAACATCATGTCTAGAATTTTGACTGGGGAGCTCTGCAGTTCATGAAAAATGCATTCACTCGCTCTTCTTCTAACTCCTCGCCTCTGATACTCTTGTCATATCATATCCATGTCATGTCAGTGTGTGTATTAATTATGTAGCAGGCGCAGTTGAGGAGACAATATTGATGCATCTCTATATATATATAACTCACCCGTTGTTGGGAAATATGAACAAGACTTAATTAAGGATGAGAAGACGCTTTAATGTTTAGCCCTGTGAGTAAATACTTCTTAGCTAGTGTTTACATTAAGCTTTTTTTTCCTTTTTTCTTCCTGCCTCCCTCTGGCTCCATTTTATTCTCTACTCAACCGTTGTGGTCACTTTTCTTCCGGTTCAACTGAGGTGTTTGACCCCAGTCATCCTGTCTGGGTTCAGCCCATTTCTTTGTCTGCAGAGCTCGCACCCAGTAGCACCCTTTTGGTGGTGTACCAAATTGCAAATGTAATTTATTTATTTGCAAGCAGAATTATGTATGAGTAAGAGGTCATGTTGTAATATAAAATTTCTCGGCACACCTGCCAGATCCTGTTTTGGATGTGTGAGTCCTCTCTGTGCTTTATTCTTATGGAACACTTGAATAGATTCTCCCCACCAAATGAATATCAGGAGGCATCAGATGGATGGTATGCAGCCGTTTCCCTCCGGTCCTCTTCCTCCGTCTGTAACAAATGATCTGTCAGGATTAAAACCACTACAAACACTTGAGAAATATTAATCTTCTTTCAGGACGTCATTCAAAAGTAAAACTCAAAAGGAACAAAAACCCATTTGATGTTTTTAAATGCCAAGTCTGATATCTGTTTGAAGAAAGATGAAATGCATCAAGTTATAAAAGCATACTTTAAGTTATTAACCTTGTCCTTGCCAACAACTGAGTCAACATTGATTGTGTGTGTTTTGTAATGCTAGAATGATTGTTTTACAGCGCTGTGATTGCAGCGGTTTGGCAGGAATAATTGGAACTTCAAAGCGTCGATTCGTGAGCGTAGCCTGGGGATAGGTTTTCTGGAGAAGCTGACACTTCAGACGTATTATGAAGCCATCACGTCTAATTTGCACAGGGCTCTTTTGTAATTTAGCCCCAGTTCAGAGGAGGAGTCTCCTGCTCTGCAGCACAATGCACACTCGTGCTTGCATTGTTCACGCTCATTGGAAGAGACACTGAGTGAATGAGTGTTGGAGCTCAAATAATGTGCAGCACCGTTCCTGTCAGATGTGTTGCTGTGTAATGGCTCCTGATTTGTAGTTTCCTGCAGAGCCTTTTGGATATGGTGCAGAGCAGACATCACTGCACACTATACAGCAACTGTTTCGCTGTGCGTCCAGTCCAAGCAGCTTGTTTACAACTCGCTGTTGAAGCAACTGCATGACAGATAAAGGACCTCCAAAACGTGCTATTTGAGAGGGGGGAGGAAACCTCTTCAGAGGAAGGACTGGGGTTTTCCACATGCCGCCCAGACATTCTCACACATATTGAGTTTGTCTGTGTGCATCTTTGAAGATGCAAATGTGTCAACCACATGTATCCAACCACCCAGCGAGAAGCTGAGATGCTCAACTGCCTTTCTCACGGCTCTTAAATGGCTGCCAGTGATCTTCAGCAGCTCTGCGTGTCTGTGCAGCCCGCAGTTCTTTTTCAACGGACAGATTAGTTTTTGTGGTCTATTGAATAATTTGTGCACATTTATCACAGAGCAAAACACGTCAGTTCAACCGCATTATGAGACGGAAGAGAATTTGGCTGTAAAATGTTACGACTTCTCGTGCAGCAGCCTGTTACAGTAGATAGTAAGTGTAAGCTTTCCTAATGATACAGAAGCCATTCATTGGCCATTCATATAAACCAGAAGTTACTAGTGTCAGCCAACTTCATTTATTGCTTCAACTTTTCAGATCTATTTTGAATGACAACACAGACGGAATATGTTTTATTTTGAACATGCAGTCACTTCTTAATCAAGAGAATATTTATACCTCAAACTTGCCTGCCAGCTTTGACGTCTGGTGCAATAAAAAAAAGACGGCACATCATAGCTTGGCATATCCTGACAGAAGAGACGTTCGTAAATTATTGATGTTTTCCCTTGCTCTGTCACCTATCATTGCACTATCCTTCTACTCCTGCGTTTTGAAATGCAAGAGTAGTAGTCCTGCAGTGTGGCAAGTCATGTTACTGGCTCTCATTTCAATATCTGAAGTGAAAGGTCGGGATGATATATTCTGTCCTGCCGCGGTGACAGTGACTTACATGCCACCAGTTCAACATGGTACACTTTTACGAGGCCCACCCTGCCTGTAGAGCAAACTGATAATGAATCAATCTGTGTGAAACATTTATGGGTGGCCCCCCTCCCCCTCCTCGCGTGAGGCCAATTAGAGCCTCCTCGGTGGCCCCTGCTGTCTGAGTCAGGGAAGCCCCTCGCATTGTCATATCAATATTCCTCTGTTGATCTCCAGCTGAGGCGAGTCCGGCTGCTCTTTCCACACATGCTAATTTGCATTCGCCAGCATGTGTGGGAGATGGCATGCTGGCTGCCGCTCCTCCTTGTTCCCAAACCTATTGTTGGCTCTCTCTCTCTGTCTTTTTCTACTTTCCTTCTTCTTCTTTTTTCGAGAGGGAAAGGTTTCTTGATTCCAGGCATGCCAGAGAAGGGTCCTCTGTGGATTACATTGGCTAAGCCCTTATCACTCCAGGAAATGCACTGCCTGCTTAAAAAAGTGGTAGGAGTAGAAAATCAAGGGGAAGTGTTATTCTTTTTAAGTTTCTCCCTATTCCCATGGAAAGTTATTACGGGTTTGAAGAAAAGTCCTTTTTTTGGCACTCGAGTTTTCTCGTAACTGTATTTCATATTTCACCCTTCTTTTTTTCCCTTTTTCTTTTCCAAGCGGCTGGTGGAATTTTAGAAGTGGAAAATGTGAAGGCAGGTGCTTGAGAGCGAGGGAGTGAGGGGAGGTTTAGGGAGGGCTGTGCTCACTGGGAAGCGATGTTAAACATCCAGGGGAAATGTTTGTTATTCTAATGGGATACCACCATGGTAACAGCTTTTAGAGACTCCCTAGGCTTTGTGTGGAGTATATGCACGCTTTCATCAATCTCGCCTAATTTCTTTGGGGATTAGCAGATATAATCAGTCCTTTCTCCAAGTCGTCACCTGCTTATCGACATGAATATTATGGTGAAATTTAGCAGAACACAGTCCTGTTGGAAGTGGAGAAACCAATACACAGGCCATTAATATAAATCACAAATGAGTGAGCCACTAAATGGATCCAATAGTCATTAGTATTCCTTTTGTGCTGAATGACAACCCAGACAGAATAGCTTACATTTCGCACATACCTATTTCCCTTCTTCTTTTAAATCCTTGCAACCGGGACCAAAGCACTTTTGCCTGCATTACATCTTCACGTTAAACATGTTACAGACAGGGTAATGAATTATGTCTCTTCCAGATGTAATACCTTTACAAGGGTTTTAAAGGCAATAGAGTGAACTCATTTACAAGACTTGGGTAAAAAAGGAAACCCCTGCCTGATGTGGGGCCTCCGTGTTTAAAAGGCTCCAATAACTCGTAAGCCCCTCTCAGTTTTATACCTTTTTCTCTCCCTCTGCAGATTTGCTTAAGTGGCTTATGTGAATTGCAATTGCCACATTGAAGCCAGGCAGTATACAGAATACATTTCTTCCCGGCTGTGACCAGCTAACAGTGCGGTGAACTTGTGCATGTGGTGATGGAGGGGTTTAACACACAGCACCGCAGCGCCGTGGGAGTATAGCCTGACCCAAAGCTAAGCCCCCAGCCGAACAGCCTTCCATCAAACTCCCAATACTGCCCTCTTATCTGCTGGCATTTCTGTGTGATACAAACAGCCAAGACGTGATATAGTTGGCTACATGTCATATCTGGCATTGTACTACACTCTATCTGCTCTCCCCTCTGTGAAATATAATGCTTTTAACTCCCCAGCTTTCTCCCTTTGCTATTTTTTCCATCTGCAGCAGAGACAGAGACCAGTGTGTTTGCTCGTCTTGGCCAAAGGCCAAAGGCTCTTTCTGATATAATCCCCACCATCGATCAGACTTTGTTTACTCTAACATGGTTTCTCTCCCCTCCAGCAATTAGAAGCCAACCTTCCACCTCCCGTTCCACAGACTAGCTTTATACGTTTATTTTTCCCTTAAGTGGTCATTTTTCATGTTGTGGCTAAGCTCTGAGAAGTGTGGGTGTACATTAAGTAATGGATACTCTTCAACCAAAATGACTACTAACACATTTAGTTAATATTTCTTTGTCTTTCAAAAGGGAGAATTCCCGGGTCACCAAACACTGCTACTTATTGCACTGTACTGTCACTAAACTGTTTTATTTAGGGGTGATTCACACATTTCTGATCCAGCACTCCACATCCTGTGCGTTTAATTTAGGCTGCCCCACTTAGAAATAACAAGCACATTGGATTTTTTAGAAAAATGGGTGTGGCTGTAGAAGCTGAGGATGACTCGCCTGTCCTGTCTGAGAGGCTCTTGTCATAATAAATCAGGCGAGAGTGACTGGTCGTCTCTGTGGCTTTATCAAAAGAGGTTTATAATCCACACAGAGCGGAGGAGGACATTTTGTTTTATTGGTTAAATTGTGATCATAAATCTGGAGTACTATACGTTACACCTGTCAGTGATAATGCATGTGTCCAACATCTCTATTTGTTGCACAACAGAGTGGTATTAAAAAAAATTTTCTGTAGAGAAAAGTGAATGAGTGGAACAGATTTGTATACAGTACTCTAAAGGTCTGTTCCACCCACTTGTTTGATGAGCTGGAAATGTATAGAAAGCCAATAATAAAATATATGTATAATATTGCAAGGTTTTTACACCTGCTGTGGTGTAATGTTGGTGTTTCAGTAACTGCAATATGCAAGGAGTGCAATGGACACAGATTTAGCATGTGACTTATGAAAATGCACATTCATTTGCATTTTCCTTTGGTTTTGATTCAGGTCATTTGGTTAACATTTGAATATAAACCTGGAAAATAAAGGTCACTTAGGGCAAGCAAAGTCAATGCCTTTTTTGTTTGGGAGTTGGTTTCAAGTCAACTAGTGTCACTGATTATGACCGTGGAAACATAATATCAATAGTAGTCTACCTTTTTTAAAGCTTAAATAAGTCAGTCTTAATTTGGGTTAAACTGTCTACCTTGCATTAGTCTAATCCAATCAAATAAGTCTGGTTTATCCATGTAGATAAGAAATAATATATTCTATGTGTATTTGTCATCTTGTCCAAAAGAGAGGCAATGGTAACCACGCTGCGCCTAATAAGTCTTGCAGAATTATCAAAGGCAAGCGGCATGCGGCATGCTAATGCCTCTGAACGATTTGAATTGACCATCTCACACATAGCTTCACCCTGTTACTTGTGCTTTTGGCAGACGACCCTGACGCCTACCAGCAGCATCTGCATTTTGTGATTTTTAGTTTTTGCTAGATGCTAAAGAAAGACTCTTATTTCATGGCTGTGATTATTTATCTTAGCCTCGGATGCTACTCTCAAGTGGGAGAAGCTCTTAGTACACTGCTAATGCTAATGTGCTTTGAGGGAGAAATATGTCCAGTAGTGAGCAATAACTTTCACATTGCTCACAGAGAGAACGGTGGCCAACCTTAATGTCATTATCATGCATTTACTTTAAAACGTTGGAAGTTCCTTCTGTGCTTTCAGTCTTTGCTGTTTTTGTTCTTTTGATCACTAAGATTTTGAAGTCCTGCTGGAGTATTTCCACCAGCTGTGATTAGCCGTGCACAGGTAGGGGAGTACTCTTCACTCAGCAGTGAATCTCTAAGGCAATTTAAAGTTTTAGCAGCAACTGACCCTTTTTCTTGACGATCAAAATAACAGAGCATCGAGACAGTCTTTTTTACGACGTGTTCCTGCAGCGGCGAGACTTTCTGTCGAGAGCACTGTTTCTGCTCGTCCTCTTTGTATGTTTACATCATCTGTGTGCACTCAATATGTCTCCCTCTTGGCCTGAATAAAACAAAGTCCGAGTTGACTCGCAGCAGCATCCCAGCACCAGGAGGATAAAAACATGTGGAGTGAATAAACAAGCTCTAAAGTGTCCTAGCCTTGACGGTATTTCTTACCAGTTGTCATTTTATATAGCTTTGTCATTTTTTGCATAATTCCACGGTACATTGGCTTGGCTTGATTTGATTTAGGACCTCCACTTTCAAGGAAATTGAGCTTAGGGTATGTAAGTTCACACTTCTTGCCTCCTGGCAATTGATTTTTCTGAGCTTGATTTTACTGCTGTTGCAAGAGCAGTAAAGTGTTAGAGCCGCGTTATGTCCCTGAGGTCCAAAGATACTCAAACCTTTAGGGGGAGTTCAGTGTGCTTTGATAATTGAAAGTTAGTAAGTGCAAAATAAAAGGAAATATGTGTTGATTTAGGTTTAAAACAAGTAATAGATTAGTTGACAGAATATCATTTTTAAATCATACATCAAGGTGAAATACCTAAAATGCACCGTTTCAGCTTCTCCCGTTTAAAGGTCCTGCTTTATTGCTTTTTGTATGATTTGTAAACCGAATCATTGGTAAGTTGTATTATGTTTTTAATAAGAATGTGATTCAAAATACTTTCTTCAAAGTGATAGCATTAATCATATGACACGAGGCAAGGCAAGTTTATTTATATAGACACAATAAATTACAAGAGCAGGGTCGTGCCACCACATTTACCCATAAAGCTCTCATTTACTAGTAATGAGGGATGCTACTAAGTCTGTCGAAGGAGTTTATATTGAAAAACATGGCTGCGGCTCTGGAGAAACGTTTTAAAGAATGAGAAAGTAAAGCTTGATGTCATCGGGGATTGTTTTATAAGCTTGGGTTCCGAAAAAAAAAAATAACTTGCTTGAGTAACCCTTCTAAACAAAGTGTGAAATCATAAATGTAAACCAGTTAGAAATGGCATACATGATCACACCACAGACACAACCTAAAGCAGCACTTTAAAGACACCAGCAAGTAATCATGTGTGCTCAGTGAAAAACATTTTTCCCCTTAAAACCTGCCCCAACTTTTTACACTCATTTAAAATTCTTATTTGGCGATCAGCCGCTGATAGCTGTTTTCTTCCTGGGGCCATCATATTACAGTTTCAATTTGTTTTGTTTTTTTAAACGGGCATGAATAATTAAAAGTTATTTTCATGCCACGTGTTCTCCTATTCGCTGGTGCCGAGTGCACAGTCAGGAGTTGTTATTATTAGACAGAATTGAAGCGGCCTCGTGTCCTCGGCTTTGAGCAGTTGGGCACCGGGCTCCTGCATTGAGTTTGACAGCCTTCACACAATATTGTGCAAGGGCGCTCCCTTAGCTTCTCATGCTGGTTAAATGTAATATGGCAGATGGATAGTATTTGCAGGGAGAGCGGGGGTCTCACCCTCCCTCTCACTTTTTTTTTTTTTTTCGCCGTCTCTTGCCAGTACCTCAGACATTTCAAGGGGGAGAAATATGTATCAAATTAACTCCTAGCAACAGGGCCTCTGAGCTCCCTGCCCTTGTCTTTTCAGCAATCAGAGCTTTGTTAGTTTAGTCTTTCAACCAAAACCAAACTGGATTCAATGGCTTCAGCAATTACCTGTAATTTTCCAACCTGGTGCACTAGCTTTCACCGGCGAGACTGTGAACAGTGAAAGATTGTCTCCTCGGCTCCTCATTTTAGTGTTCAAGTTAAGTGCACTAATTCATTTACATCCATGGAGTGGCACATTTGGAAATGTTCACTTCCCAGCAGCAGGAATGTCTGCGGAGATTTAGTTTCTGTCTGTGCGCAACCTTCGAGTCACTGAAACTAGAAACCCCTCTGCAGTGTCGACACTCCAACACTGAACCTCTGCTTTATACATCTGACCCATATATTAATACGTCCTTTCAAGCTAGTTCAGAAAAGACAACTCCGCAGCCCGACATCTGTTTTCACATCAGACTTTTATCCCATGTTTCCATCGACCCCCACAAACTCCCCTTTCCATTCCCCATCCTGTTCCCAAATACTGTAAGAAACTACAGGAGCTCAACTTGACTCCATAAGTGTATTTGCGTGTTTTTTTGTGTGAGTCGGAGTGATGTTTCCCCTTCAGAGGCACTGAAGGAGAGAGAACGGCTTGCACTAAAATGCTAATTAAGTGCAGTGTGGCAGACAAGGACACTTGAGAGTGTGTGCATTAGCGAATTTTAACTCCCTGCAAACCAAACAGTTTGTTCTTGGCTAATCTCCCAATGATGGAGGCAAGAACAACAGTAGGAACCGGAGAGAGTCGAAATATAGACTAGCTTTAGAACATTAAAAGAGAGCGAGAGGAGAATGGTTTTTCTTTTCATTACCAAGATAACACCGTTTGAGAAGAAGAAAGCATCTCTTCTGGCATCGTTTCTTTTCTTTTCATCTCCTCACGGAGGTAACATATGGTATCTGTAAGGGAGTCGGATTGTGCTATGCGGTGAATTATTTTCTGGATTAGTATTGGCATTTAAATGCTCTTGGCTTTAAATCTTGTCTGTTTTAGATCTTAAGTACATTCCTTGGCATCCCGCTCTCCCTCTCAGGCTGGCCTCTTCCCCCGGCCAACACATTTTTTGAAACTGTAGAGCTTAACAGGAGAGCAAAAGGCGGCCATTTGAAGAGACCCTGAAGCTGATCTCCAATTACATTTAGTGAGATACCACTCAAATCAAATGGTTTCATCCCATGTTGTGATGCCAACAAAACCTTAACATAGAGTTGGGGTTAAACATCTTTTTTTTCTTCCTAGGCGAGGAGTAACCTCTTTTGCTCTGCAGAGTTGAGGCGTCTGAGGTTAATGTAATTATGGTCTCTGATGGTTGTACAAATTGCAGGCTGGTAGTGTGACACACGCTCCCCTCAAGTGCTTTGTGGTCAGCTCTAATGTCTTGTTTTATCCCGCTCATTAAGACGACCTTGGCCAGGTATGTGTGGTTATCGCCACAACCTCCTCGCTGCTTCTTTACACATCAGGAGACCTTTCACGACATTGCGGGATAAATATCCGCCAGCTATAAAATGAGGGTAATATTAAAAACCAGAGAATATGTTTTAGAAATAAATACTGCAGCAGTTAGTAAGTGAGGTCTCTGCCCAGTTGTTAAACCCAGCATTTGTGGCACATTTATGTTGCCCTCGAGATCCTGGCTGACATGATAGCCCCCTTTCCCTCATCTCAAAGCCGCCTTTTAAAAGCACAGCCCTCCCTTCTGTTTCCAGTACAGTTGGCCTCCCTCCAGCTCCCTCACAAGAAGTGGATGAATTCCTAGATGTCTGATAAGCTTCACTAGAACACGATTCTTAATGGAGGAAGAAGAGGCAGATGCTATCAGTGCGGTTGAATTGCCTTGCAGTCGGATCAAACGTCCTAAAAGTGCAGGGAATGCTGAATCATGGTGGTTACACATGTATCTTCTGTGTTGGTTTAATTGAACTTGTTTCTAAATCAAACCAACTGGCCGTTTCGATGCAAACAAAACATCATTAGTATTGTGAACATCTCACTTGCTTTGTAGCTTCCCCCCCCCCTCCACTCCTTTTCCTTTGAAAATGAAAAGCTTTAAATGTGCTCTTTTCATCCTTGTATTTTTGTTTCCCTCCCCTCAAGGCCCTTTGTGACACCATTTATCACTTACCTCTGTTTGTGTGTCCTCTTTCTTTATCGAGCCAGAGACTGACACAGATTCCCCCCGCCCCCTTTCATCATGTGTGAAGGTCTTGCTTGTCCCTGTGTGTTTGTGTGTAAAACAGCAGGACCTTCAGGATCGGGGAGTAAAATATATCTCGCAACACTGGCGTAGCGTGCCAGAGGTGTCTTGATGGAGATGGAGTCATACTGAGCTAATGAAGCTCCAAACCTCAGCTATCGATCCCCCTCGCAATGGTGCTTTACAGAGATAACCGAGGAGGAGAGCAGTGTGTGGCCTCACGCGCGCTCTGATCTGTGTGACATCTAATTCTGTGTAATGAACCCTGTGCACCAGAGAGCATGATGGGGGGGCTGTCTACAGTATGGTAATGACAGGGATAGCATGGATTGGGCGGCTTTTGAGAAGCGATGATACATTGCTGGTTTGCACACAGGGGTTTTCTGACATCGAGGAGTTTATCACTGGAGCAAAAGCCTGTATTTTTGTTTTACTACTTTGTAACTCTACTATTTGTAGTTCTCTCTTCTCCCTAAAAGTGCCACCTGTATCACGTCTGTCCATCCTAGCAGAGGGGTCCCTTAATACGTTATTAATATTGTGTTTTATTTCATTTCATTTTTATTTGTTCCGTTCATGGTTTGCACAACTTCATGGATAACAATTATTTACAAAACATGTCTCTATAAGCACACCATACCCGAAAAGGAGCAGGGAGAAGAAAATAATCTTATATTCCCCCTTTCTCAAGGAAAAAAAAATATATAAATAGATGGTCTGGCCTTCATATTTTCTTATTCACAGCCAATCATAATAGCATCGTAGGAAAATAAGAGAAACAAAAAAACACTTAGTTCCCATTTGACAGTTGAAACAAAACTAAAAAACAACACCAAAACATCACATGTACAAGGAAAAGTGCATTTATAGACTTCTAGACTTTGTAGTTTAGTAGTGTAACATTGTACTAAACAGGGTAAGGACCCACAGCTAGAACAATAACTGTTTCTTTCAGCCAACAGAGGCAAGGGGTTGAACAAAGGTTAGCTACAACCCATGAGTCTGCATCAAAACAGGAAACCAAAGACACATCCGTGAATTTGTCGTCACGGCTTTCATTGAAGTGGATGTGGATGTGGAAACTATGGTTGTTGAAGTGGTGCTAATATGAGTCAGCTTTAAAACGGCATTTGTTTTGACCACTAGGAAGCAGTGCAACAAACGGTAAACACAACACTGACATATGATAACATTATGGAGTACTTACAGCAAGTGTAGGGAAGAAAATGCCTTAGAAATACAATCAACAGATATTCAGGAACATTAGTATTCACTTGGAAGTGCGTTTCTGGCCCCCTTGGCAACTGGAAGTATTTTTTGTTTACTTTTAGACTCTTTAAAAACTCATGTAGCCCCTGCAGAGATATCTGGCTCCTTTGTTGCCACGTGCTCCACATTCATCAGATGTATACATTAATGTTCATGTAATGTACAGCGGGATTATCAGAGCTTTCTCTTCTGAGAGTTTGTGACCAGGCAGTGATCTGTTTGACATTATTCAGTGATTTCATCTATTGTTAATATAAAGTATAGATAAGAACAACTTTAAAAGTAGAGGGCCTTTAGATTGTAAAACCCTCTGGGAGACATGTGTGATTTCTGGCTGTATAAATAAACTTGACTTAGATCTAGAGATTTGATCAAATGTATTATGATTGCAGTGGCCATAATTACTCTTTTCAGTCAAGTGGTGATGGTTTGAATTCCCTTCATCATTCCTGAGTAATAGGAAGTGTCAAACAAAACCTTCATAACACGGCGCTCCCCCTCATCGCTGCAGAATTAAAATAGACCCGGGGAAAAAAGGAAAAGCCTTTCCCTTTCCATGACCACCTCTGCTGCTGGTGCAAATGAAAATGCCCTTCCCAAAATAGATCATTTTTACCCTTCAGATGTCCACTTTTATTTTAAGCTCAGTGACACCATGCCATCCATCACACCCAGCTTTTTAGATGTGAGCAGCCCCGGGGAAAACACTGATACAATGCAGGAGGAAGTGTGATAGCTTTCTGCTGCTGTGAAGTGAGGACGTCTATGGTTAGAGTACCACTAATTTCATCTCAGGGTAGCATTTAGACATTTTCTTTGTGTGCGTAAAGTGGAAGTCATTCCTCTTTTTAGGGTAAACATTGAAAGTGGATGCCTTGCCTTTCCAACTCTTCCCTCAAATTACCACTTGACATGGCCAAACGTCGCTCCGCATCATTGTGTGCCAGAAAAAAGCATTTCTGAATGCTTTATTGAATGTTTTGGCTGGGTGGAAATTGTATGAAGTGTACCCAGCGCTTTGATCATGTTGACCTGGAAATGTGATAGTGACCCCACTTCACAGGGCTGCCTGACACCTGGGGAACTGGATCTGGTTTTCTTGATACGTGATCTGCACCACAGCACTAAAGACTTAACTTCTCCCGTTTCCAAAGTCGGCAGAGACTACTGATGGGAACTGGAATTTCACATGGCTCAGACTGAGGCTTTTTTGATTTCTTTCTCCCACAAGCCACTGGAGTCACAGCATGTGGAGGCTGGTGGACAAATGGCCCGTATGTTAATGAACAAGATTCCTGCAGCATTACTTTAACACCAAGACGTTCACAACAAAAGTTTTACAGAAAAGATTGAACAGTGCGGATGACTTATGTTTTGTAGGTACTTAATTTGTTTTCTGAAAGACATTTCAGATTCTTTGAGTTCTCAATAAGTTGTTGTTTTTGTTGTTATTTAGCCGTTTTGATGTCATTATTCATTTGTTGGTTGCTTTTCACAGTGTCCAGCTGTGTTTTTGTTGTTACAAGTTGCACATAACGACATAGAGGGTTGCACTTTATCTAAATAAAACATAAGCACCGATATGAACACACATGGATGTAATGGATGTGACAGTCATTTCGACCCTCATGTTCTAAGTAAATTGATCAGGAGGACAGATGCTGCAAGATCTTGACAGCTTAACAACAAACCGTGATTTATGAACACAGGATTGTAAAGATAAATTATCATCATTTTGTAATTTTATGTTTCTTTTTTTGTCTCTTGATTTATATTGGACTATTGTTAGATCGACAAGGATCATTTGTTGAACGGTCGGTTTATGTATTTGATTTGATTTGATGTATGACAGTTGTGAGCGATTTCATGTGATGGCACTGGCAGTGGTAGGGAGGCCAGAAGTAAATTACACAGAGCCAGTTTGTGATTAGAGAAGCTGTGGCATGGCTTTTAAAGTTCACCACCCCTCAGGATATTTGACCGAGCCGCCTGCCTTTGATCAGTGTTAACATTACGGTAACCATGACAGTTTATTTTCAACTACCAAAACAATACCGTTTGTGTCAGAAAACAATCTCCCCTTCCTCTGACACGTTGGCACGGCGCAAAAGAAAAATGTCAGGGTCAGTGATAGGCCATTAGCCCAGAGTGAGCTCCTTTTGTGCTCCCAGATCCATTGAAACACCTTTTTAAGATTTCAACAGATGGCACCGTGACACAGAAACCACAGGTGCTGACCTGGGCCTTCATTTAAAGACATTGCCAAAGAAAACACAGGTCGCACAGCACAGCAGAGCACAGCGAGGAACACGTCTCTATGAATGTGTAATAAAGAAGTCACCTGCTTAGCACGGCTGTATTGTAATGCCTTGTACATTTGATTGACTACACAGCTACCCTCTATTCATGGGTATTATACCCTTTTCTTTTTCATAGAGGTCGCTCCTCTGTAGCTGCAAATGTCATCGTGCTTTAATGAGAACTCCACTGTAGCCCACAATGGAAGCTTTTCAGCCAGATTAAATGTATCACTGTGCTGAAACTTTCCTTTGCCCCTATTGTGACACAGTGGTTTTACAGAGCAGCTTGTTGCTGAAAAACAAGGTTAAGAAGATCAGTATCAAAGGAGGAGTGTTTTTGTGTGTGGCTTGCAGGAGAGTCTCGCTTCAGGTTTCCACCTGAAACACAAAGGTGTTTTCTTACCTGATTTGTATTCATTCACACAATGCGTGGACCTGCCTCTCTTGTTTCCAAGTAAGGAGAGTCCAGACGAGACTTTTGTTCGCCCTATCATCGGATACGTGCATGTTGCTTCCTCCAGTACGAGCCTTGGAGCCCGGCCACAGGCTTTGTCCTGGATAAATTTTTTCCTGCCCCTTTTCCTCTTCTTTGTAGCTCTGTGTATGCTCCAAGAAACCATTCCGATAGATGTTTGAGCAGTACCTTCCCTCTTGACTCCAGTGTTACTTCAATAATACCAAGCCATGTCACATTTTAAATTGCCATGTCAGGATCCAAAACCCACAAATTAGCAGTTTAAAGTGTTTCAGTCCATAGGAGCCTGTAGTTCAGATCAGTCTGTCCCATGTTGTGCTTCCCAGATAATGCTTCGTGTACAGTGGCACCGCACAGATGAGTTAGTTTGATTCTGTTGATGTCTATAAATATTGTATTTGTTTTCAGGGTTTCTTCCTCACTGTGTCCCCGGAGTCCATCCTGAAGGTGGCGAAGCACGCTTCAGAAAACAACAAAATCTTCTGCATGAACCTCTCGGCACCTTTCATCAGCCAGTTCTTCAAAGAACCCTTGATGAAGGTCATGCCTTACGTCGACATCTTGTTTGGTAACGAGACGGTAAGTGAAACGTGATATTCTGTTTGTTTACACATTGTTTTGATTAAGATGAACAGAACATGTGTTTTTTATGTGCATGCTTATATTTATTTCCACAGAAAAGATTATAATTTCAGTCTGTTTTGGGTTATTTGGTAAGACATTTAAAAAACCTGTGTTAAGTATTTGGCCTTTTTATAATAAAATGTAATGCTAACACACTACATGTGGATGCTAAACATGGTAAACATTATACCTGCCAGACATTGGCCTGTAAGGATTGTAATTGTTAGCACGCTGATATTAGCATGTTGCCCTCAACGCTGCTGCTCAAAGTACAGCCTCAAGGAGCTGCTCTGGATTCTTGTTTTTTTTACTACTCAAAACATTTCAATCAATCTTCATCACCGGTAGTACATATTTGAATGAGCATGAGAAAAACTGTTTAATTACACTTTTGAAATATCTTTTACATAACATATAATCCTCCAAATAGTCTGCTGTATACTGAAATATGTCCAGAACGACAAAAGGCAGGTCTACTGATTGCTGTAATTCAAATAACTTTATAATAAGCATGATTTATTCTTCTGTAAACCCTAATATTCCCAGTCAAAATAGTTTTTTTTTTCAAATCTAACCCGCATGATGCAGATTAAATTCTTCAAAATATTGTCCATGATTCACACGATGAATTTACAGGATTGTGCCGTCTTCCTGCAGGCATGTGCTCTGAGTGCTGCACTGTATATTATCTCACTATGTTAAAAGCAAAATCTAAATATGCCGTTTCATTCCACTCATTGCTCTCATTTCTCCTCAGTGCCCATTTAACTTCTCACTTATCACTGCCCCATGAAGAGATGAATAAGGATTAGCCCTGTAATCATTCATCTCAATCGCGTCACCATTTCATGGCGGTTGATCTATTGATTTTCTCGCCTCTGTGGAAGTGTGAGTAGCTGGTTGGAGGTCAAGCTGTGGTCACAGACCGTGGTGCTGCTGGGAAGTATCCTCTAACAGGCCAGCTGGGCTTGCCTCGGAGGCACCGCCTGGACAAGCTGCACCTTCGGGGGGGAGAGCAGGGGAGGGGATGATCACTGGGCTGAACTCGCCTCCCCACTGCTCAAGCGACTAAACAGAGCCCTGTCTTCCGGTCAGAGATGGGGTCCACAGAGCAGGACAGAACTGGAAGAAACAGCCCGGCTTTTGAGGATTTATTGCTGTTGCTGACTTCAGCTTTTTCCTCTTCTCTTTCCTCTCCCGACATAAGACCTCCCTTTTTACATATGCACATCTCTTTTCCTCCCTAATTGCTGTGAGGGACGATTCTGTCTCCGAAACCACGTTGCACATTTTGCAAGCGTTATGTATTTTCGGGTTGGTCGTACTGTAACTGTTTGCTAAAGAAGTTTGCTCACACCTCCAGTCATTACAATTGTAATGGCTCTGGATAATTGCAATGTATGTTTGTTGAAGGAGATTATCTCATGGAGTTTCTGTCGGGGCTTGCTCTCTGGAATTGAACGCGGATTCAGTGTGAAAACAGAGCAGATATTCACTGCCCTCAAGCCGTGAGGTCTTCCAGGGTCTATACAGGACTAATGCCTGTCCAGAGTGTTGTGACTCCTTTTGGCCTTCCTCTGTTGGCTGCTGGGAGGAGGCAGCGGGGAATGACTGCTCATACAGTGGAGCCCCAGACCTCCCATTGTGCACAAGCCAGGCGAGGTTGGCGGTCATGCAGTGGTGCATGGTGAGTGACAGGTAACAGAGCTGCCTCGCCCACGCTCGCCCCCTCCAGCCCCCCTGGCCGTCCTCTCACCCCGACTTCCACCCCCCCCCCAAAGTGATGGATCAGCCTCAGCCCGCCATGCTTTTATAACAAGTCAGTGACAGTCAGGATCATGCAGACTGACTTCTATAGCCTTGCAGAATGTGCCATAAGGGAAGGCTAATGTGTCTGCCTGTCTCTGCCTTCCTCTCCCACTCTTACTGAGTCACGATACAGAGCTGCACTCGCTTGGGGAAATATGTTAAAGCAGCTGTAAGATCTCATGTCTCTTGCTGTGACTAATAATAATTTAGGGGGGAAATTGGATGTTTTTGAAGATGTAGTGCTGCATTATATTGTCAAGACTGGGATCTTATTTCAGTTGGATCACAATTACCTTTTGATCGTTTGTGGTTCTAAAACAATCGTGCAACACCACAGGCTCCAAAACAGTCAAGAGCCTCTGTTTCTGTCTGTGTTAGCCTGCTTCTGATGTTGAAATGTGTCTGAGTCTACCCTTGGTAATTCTGCTGTAACTCGATCCTGCTGGTACTTGTTTGAAACCTGGCATCAGCAGGCCCTGCCTGGCCTATCGGCAGCCTCCTACTTATATAACAGTCTCCCATCCATCCTGTAATTACTGCCTTTTTGGGGCATAGTGTAGTGTCTGTTCCTTCACTGGAGAGGCTAGCGACGGCGTTTCTGCGCTGCTCGGGCCTGAGATGGTGCCGACAGAGGCACATAGACATCAGACGCTACTCCACTTAATTGGCAAACATGTCGTGTGATAACCTGGGAACACCACAGACCTAATTGAGTCCTCCTGTGCTGTCCTCCTCTGACTACCTGACATGGAACCCAGGGCATTACATTTCCCTCCATTTAATGGCTGCAGTTAATTAGGCCCGAATGAGGGAATCATTACCGCTGGAAAAATCACATGCCAGTGGATTCGCCGATAAAATTAGCCACAATTTGCTTTTGCTATTTGAACATAAAAGATAAACCACACAATGGGGGGGGGGGGGAAGGATTGGACCATTACAGACGGATTTGTATTCTGGAATTTTAGACATATCATAGACAAATGGAACGCTTAATCAAGACTGAATTAATCACCCTGACTGATGTTTTTCTAAGCCAGGATTCGTGGCTTTCTCAATTTAGATCATTTCATATGCTTGGGCTCATTTTTTTAAGGTTTTAAAATATGCTTCCCGCAGATGAGGAGCTTAGTTTTTTTGCCCCACAGCCAATACCCAACAACCTCCTCACTCCCCTGCCATCAACATTATATACCACCCCCATACAGGAGCTCTTCATGCCTTCCATCGCCGTCCAATGCATTCTGCACCTCCACACTCAGGGGGAGCTTATTTTTATGGGTCCCAGCCCCGTCTTCCAAACGAGAGACAGCCATTGTAATTGAATACTCAATAGGTGAGCCATTTAACAAAAGTGGAAATGGCATTCGGCTATGTATTAATGTGCTTTGCTGAGGCAAAAAGAGCCATCATCATTCGAATGTTCAAGCTGTTTTAAAAGAGCATTTAGACTGCCATCTCTCCAGGCCATGAGAAGAAAATGACACGGATTTCTTCCTCCTCTGTACTTTGTGTGAATGTTCCTCGCCTAATATTTTGTGTGGTTATCTTGCTTATTTTCCCATCCATCCCTCAGCACCTCTCCCTGATCTAGGTGGAGGGATACAAGCAGCTCTACAGAAGGTTATTGTCACGAAAAGCCCCTCTGGCATTTTGGCTCACAGCCCTATTTTTCCTCCATCTGCATGCAGTGTGTGTGGGGTGGTGGGGGCTCTAATGATTTTTCCAGGACAGGTTGAAGTGGGTGTACAAGTGTATGTTTGTGTGGAATGGAGAGAAAAAAAAGGCAGGCAAAGGAGATATATGTGCAACATGGCGTAATTTCTCAACATCTCCGTAGATTCGTCATTTGGCTTTGTTTGTTTGAGGGACTGCTCGGAAGCCTTATCTCTGTGGCGAGGCCCGTGGCTGTTTATCGCCTCGGTGACGTGAGCGGGAACGTGGAAGTGGATGCTCTCTGCTGTCAGTATGTGCGTGTGATGGCAAGTTCACTGAAGGCCCCTTAGGGTATGAGGGGTGTTCTCACAAAGAGAAGGAGAATAGGAGAAAGAATTTTCCCTTGACAGCTCAAACAAGCGGTCTCGAGATGTACCTCTCAACGGTAGCTTGAGGAAAATATCCCGTCTTAACCGCCTAAAACTAAGAGATGTGAGGGCCAGATTAGCGTATTACTGAAACAGCTTTCCTTTTAGGCTCTTCTCTCTCTCCTCCTGTCAGAGCTGTCTGCAGAGAACAGGGTGGAACATGAGCCATTAACCTCCATGTGTTTATTCACAAGGCCCCACAGGCCAACTGGGAGGATGAACACAGAACCATCTCTAAAGCCGGCGAAGCGGAACAATCACAATGTGTCATTTGAGGGAAAGACATGAAGCATTAGCTGCTGCTCTCCTTTGTGTCTTTCACAACTTTAATTCAATTAGTTCATTTAATTGAATGTGCTATTTATGTGATGAGTCACATGCCTTCCACTCAGCGCAGAGTACACTGACCTTCAGTGTGACGTACAGTCAGTAAGTTGTATGATGAGTCATAGCGCACAATAGCTGTGATGATTGGCTAACGTAAAAGCTGAGTATAGATACATCATTCCCAACCCTTAAGATCAAGACCCCCCAAGTTGCAAAAGCAAGAAATTAAAAAGCGACATCATTTTTCGTGATGTTTCTTAAAAATATCATCACTTGAAGTGATAACTTGTGACAAGGAGTTGAAAGTAACATTGCTTGGATTTACATTTAGATCACATAATGTTGCTTTAATGACATCAGCGATCACAGTGAGTCCACACATATTGACCCTCACAACACCTTAAGTTAAGTTCATCCATTCCAATAGTATGAGTGTATTAAAAACCATGACCTTTTTGTGGTCAGGAGTCAATGTTAACCACTTTGTTGGCCTTTAATTTTACTTCACTAAACATTGACTAACGCATACATAACAACACTACAATGCACTTAATATTTTGGCCAACTTGGAAAACAACATTTAAACCATTGTAATTGGTTGTTTAACACATTTTGGTTTTTCAGGCTACAAAAAAACAAACAAATAAATCTATGTTTTACAACTTATCATGTTATACGCCTGATAACAAAAACAGGACAGAAGTGTGTTTCTTTAAAATGTATGACTTTTTAAAGTTAAGGTTTTTTTACTTCTTTGGACAAAGTTATATTGTATTGCTACCATACTGTAGATTGCTACGACACATCAGCTGGATATACTGAAGTACATACTTTTTTGGCAATCGACTGAGAGCAAGTAGAGAAAGCCCCCAGGACTCGGAGAAGCAAGTCACATAGTCAAAAATCTACCGTTATTATTAAAGAAGTCACATTAATATTAAAGACATCATTCCTGAGAATAAAAAACACTCCAACATGGCAGTCAAAATGTTTGCCTTTAGGTCCATTAAAAATGAAAAGGACTAAAGCCAGCAGGTTCAGCTAGAGAACGACTCTAATGTTTTTACATTAGAGGAAGCCTGAAAAACCTTTTTTTCATGTGTGTGCCAAGTGAGCAGCTTTCATTGGATTGAAAAGGTTTGCCACCTTGGAATGCTTCATCCAGTCCTCCATGTAACGGCAGCAAACAACTAACATATCTCCTGCTGAGATGTTGGCTTTTATTATCGTTTTGATACAAACAATTGAAATATTAGACATGCTTAAATACAGTACATTTTTCAAACTACTGTATGGTCCCATTTTGAGTAAAAATAGACCTCAAAGCAGGGTATACTATCGGCTTTCCTTCCATAGTGTGTTTTCAGTTAATGAAAGTGAGTTATAACATGTTTGTCATCTGGAAATGTCTTGTTCTGTTTCCACTCGTGATGAGCTCCTCCATCCTCTTGTATAACTTCTGTTAGGCAACGCCCAAGATGGTGACGGCCAAAATGTCAACCCATAACATCAACCGACGGGTGATGTTACATTGACTTATTTACAGTCTTTGGTAGTAAATGGTGGTCGAATCAGAAAACTGACACACCAATAGCAGTTTGCTATACATTATTAGCAATCTGTTGGTCTTCCTAAGTGAGGCTGAAGTAGCATATGTGCAGAGCACTGGGGGAATGGTATTGCTTATAATTTCATCTTTGAAGAAGACTGTTTTATTACTTATTTTCTGAAGTTAACCACTTTCAAAGGTCACAAGCCAAAAGGGTTGTGAGCTACTACTCGATCAAATGAAGTGTTGCAACAAGATATGGCAATTGCTACAATGACACCATCAGCCTTTTCCTGCAGAGAGGGGATTCAGTAGAGAAGAAGAATGATCTCTCCAACATTCCTGTTTTTCCTGGCCTGTCTGTTTGCGAGTCATGGTACTTTGGGAGCCAGCATGGCTCCGCCAGAGGAGTCCGACTAACCACTGTAATTGTGCCGTGCCGAAGCCGCCTTCCCCAACCCTGGGATTGAACCATGAAATATTCCAAAATGCCGAGGTTAAAAGTGGGGGGTCTTTGGCAGTGCAACGTGAAATGTGAGACCACAGAGCATCTTTAACAAGGAGGCGGATAGAAAGCCAGCCAGCCTGCAAGTCGGGCAGCCAGTGCACATGTGGAGTCCTCTGAAGGAGAATAATTATGGATGTAAGAGGAGATATTGCGCTGGGAGCAGATCAATAGAGCCCACGTTCTGCTGGCGCTGAGGCCACTGTATTTCTGTCACAGCAGGAGAGTGCAGGATATCAGCTTGTTGCTTGTTGCTGGAGGGACTCGCTGAAGTTTGAACACCGGCGGGTTTCCCAGATAGCCTTACAACCCTTGTTCCTGCACTCCCCCCAAATCACTGCTGTTTGGCTGCTTGCTTTCCCCCATCTCCAATCCTCTTATCCACACAGAGTTGGCAGGAGGATTGGCCTTTGTCTACTCATGATTGTGTTCCCACAGTCCAGGCTATACAGTCATGTTTTCCAGTGTCCTTTGGAGGACTCTCCCTATTCTGCTCGGGTTATAAAACTCTGGATAAGAAATGGACAAAGACAGCATAATATACTAAATGAATTTGCTACATGCCATGGGTAATAAAAACCTATGCTCTTATTGTAGAAATGTTGCTTAGCTTAATTTGCTCGCTGCTTCCACTTGAACTGAATGAAATGATTGTTTTTCTGATTTATTGCGGCTTTTTTTGATTGCATCAGTGCAAGTATTTCCCTCATCTATCACATGTTAGCTGTGTGCATAAATGTGAGATGATTTAGCCTCCTTGTTGAAGGGCCCCTGCCCACTATGCAGCTTTTCATCTGGCAATTGGCCATCTTATCCCATCAACACGTTGGACATCATCTACATTTTTCTCTATAGCCAATTTATTCGAACAAAGCTCTCGTGTCCCTTGTGCACACAAATGGTACGAATTATTCCGAGAGCTGTTTTTTTTTTTTCTCCCCTGGTTTTTTATTGTCTGAAGCATGCTAGTCCCTCCAGAGCAGATCTTTGTTTCTCATTAGGGGGTAAATAGAGCAGACCAAATGCTCGTATGTTTATTATACACAGGAGGCATGATCACTGTTCTTAACAGTTCACTGCAGAAAAAGCGGTTTGCTTTTTTGACCTTTTGTTTGCAGCGCCTGCAGCCAAATGTCGGTTACATTTTACTGGATAATAAGCTGCGAGAAAACTGATGGACTGTGATGAAGTTAGGTTAATCCATCAAAAGTTGTTATGCCAGACTTTTCAACAAAGACCGTTTTATCCAGAGTGAAGACCATTTTAACCCTGAACTGTTATTTATTGGAAGGAAAGCTTACACATAATAAAGCATCTGCAAAGATATTTTATAAAAACGCATATATTCATACAAAACAGTCAGAAGAGAAATATCTATATCTATATATGAGAGCCATATCGCACAATGATTAAAGCAATTAAAACGGAAAGCTAGGTTTAAAATGTTCTATTTCTCTATAAAAATATTTATTTTACTCGGCATCAAACATACATTTGGTTAACAATGAATCATTTAAGCTTAAAAGGAAACATAATCTGTTTCATCGGGAATGTGTCGGTGCGTTTGTAATGATGATAAATCAGGTGGATAGAGTTTGAAGTAGCAGATCCCTTAGTCACATTAAAGCCCTTGAAACCTTTCAGAATCAGATAACAGCCTCTTTTATTTCTAACTAAATAAAGTGTTGAGTCATATCTTTGGCACATAATATGTTTTGTAGGGTGACTCTTCATTTAGAGAGCTTAAATTAAAGTGGTTTATATTTCAATAATCTAATTATATCACTTACTCTATAAAATACATTGATTTATTGAAACTGAAAATATACCCAAAAGGCTGAAACAGAAACAATAACTTTCTATCTGGGAAGTCCTGAATCCTCACAACGTCAATGAGATGAACCTTGATCAAAGAAACTGGCAGACAATCAATACAAATTATTGAAGCAAAGAAAACACTTCACTCTGAAACAAAACTATTTCTCCGAGTTACTGTAGCAGGTCCTTTTTTTCCTCAAGTTAGATATGTGTGTATTCGGATCAATTCAAAAGACCTTATTGCAATTAATTGTTCACCTTTTGACTCTAGTGCAGTGAGTAGTAAAGTCAGCTAGAAATGTGGAATAAGAGTTATAAGAACCAGTTAAAAGCTGCTGTTGAGCCGACACGTTCATCTTCCCTTTACCCAGTGTGGTTCCTTGAGAGATAGCCGGTCTCTGGTAGTCTGACGTTGTGTGCTGACCCCTTGTTAGAGCGCAGAGGTGAGATGTGTGATAGAGGCCCTCAGTGCTGATAAGGCCATCAGGCTGATAACTAACTCCCTCCAGCACAAAGCTGCAACTGCTACTGCCACAGCTTCCATTAGCCCCACCACACCGGCTGAATGCCTGCGCTTTCTAAGGTTACATCCTCTGTTCTTCTGGGCCCTTATGCAAACCCTGCTTTCCCAGGCTGAGATTGCTATCAGCGGAGATATTTATGTACTGCACATGTTTCCGATTGTTTAACCTTTGGACTTGTGCTGTAGGTGCTGCTGTCATCCCTGTGGGCTCGCTAACAGACCACTCTCCTGCCCTTGTAGGCGGACTGAGATATTTGGGAGCAGAGGCTGTTGCTAGAGGGGTGTAATGGACTGGCAGGAAAGGGCACTGTTGAAATTGATCACATGAAAGCTAAGGTCAGCCCCGGAGCTTAAGCCAGCTCCCTACTTGCTGTCAAGTTTGAACACATTTCTTTCAAATGGGTTCAAAGGGAAATGTTTATTTCCTTGATTCAGGTTCAATTTGCAGTTCTGATACATTGGCATCCTTTGTATCCCTTCTAGTGCACAGGAATTTGTAAACCCTGACGTGCTGTGTAGTTGAACTTTAAAGCCATTTGTTTAAACACATCTCAAGTTAATGACGTTCAAGATTTGTGTTAGTCATCACCTGTATGCCCTCAAAGCCAAAATAGAGAATAATTGTTCGTATGGCTGTTAGAGATGTTCAGATGTATTGATTTCTTTTTGGCACAGATACCAATCAAAGTCCTTAATGGTGGTGATACAGATCCCAAACTGATACTTTGATAACTATGTATGTTTAATACATATTTAATAAAGACAGCATCAGATTGTGATTAGCTTATTTACCAATCTTTTCAAATATTTCCTGATCGGCTTGGGACATTTGATACGCGTTTCAGCAGCAGAAAGCCTGCTATAAAAAAAACAACAACTAGCAATTAAAAACACTACTAAAATATAATGGGAAAGATATGCAGACTGAGTTAACATCGTTGTCATGTTTTTGCAGTGCTTTTCACATATTTAGTTTTGATGTAAGCTTATACATTGTGCAGCTGCATTTTGTAGGAAACAATATACACAAATAAACATTTTTTATAAATACTGATTCAGTAACAGATCAACAGAAACTCAATTTGAATGGATTTGGATTGGGGGAGGGGCATGTTGGAAACATTCATATTTCACCAATACACCATGTGGTGAACAGTGGAACAACTTAATATAGAGGGGGAAATTATAAAATTATTTATAAAACAAATTAAAAATCTCAATTGACACTAGGTGTTTTTTGTGTGCTTAGTCCTAGTTTGGAATCTGAATAAAGTGTCTGTGCATGGCAGATGTAAATCTCAAAAAGCCTTTATGATAACGCCGGCATGTAAGAAAATAACAAATGAAACATGCCACTTAATGGCTCGGTAAAAACTGAAGTGAAATGCCATCAGTCGTTGTTGAGTAAATTCCCAGAGGCAGTAAAAGCAACTCCTGCCTCTCTGGAGTGTGTTACTGCGGGTGTGTGTTTACCCTCATGTTTGTGGCATGTCATGCTTGAGCAGGATTGCTGCATTCTCCTGGGAGCTACAGGAGAGCTCGGTACAGGTGATTTATTCCTCCTAATCTGTCCTGCACAGTAGCAGGCGGCCGCCTTCCCGTCCGCCCAGCATGAGCGAGGTGCTATCAGCTTGCATGATCATATTAATAGTCACCGGCAGTCGTTATCGGCCCACATATCTTCGAGGTGGCAGCTTCCTGTTCGGCGGCACCTGGACTTGTGCTGGGGGCTGACGTCCTGACATCACGGAGGAGTCTTGTTTGTGACCCCAAGGCCAAGTCAAGGGCACTAACAATCCCCACCGATGCCATCGCTTTGATTAGTTATTCATTCTCCACCCCCACACACCACCCTGTAATGTATGCTGTTGTAATCTGGCTGGAAACGCTCGAGTTGAATGCCAGATGTTGTTTTTTACTGGGCATTTATGGAAGCTGAGTGACTCGCCTCAGTGATGTCTTACGCTTAAATGCAGGGAATGAGGAAAACATGTCACCTGCCACTGTTATTTATATATGCACGTACTGTAGTTTTAATTGGCTGAATTATTTGAGATTTCCAGTCATGCTCAGTTTAATTTGAAATGTTCCTACAGAAGGTGATTTGTCAAAGCCAACTAATCTGTCCGGACCTGATAATTGCCTCTTTTTCAGTTTCCACCATTTGATGAATAAACCAACCATCATATTATTCAGTTCAACATTTTAGAAGTTCATTTTGATTAAAATGGTGCTAGGCGTACACGCCGACGTCTTTTTAAATAAACATATATTGAAGGGAAGAAGAAAACATGGGTGTTGTTGTAAATAACTTGTCAGGTCTATAGCCTCCTTTGTATCTCACCCCCCCGCTCAATGTCAAATACAATTCAATTTCTGCATCAGCCTGGGCTAACACGGTCAAGCAAATGCCTATTTTCTGAATGGCCTTGGGGAGTTATGCTTTTCAGCTTATCAACTTTTATTAACCTTAGCACTGAGGTTTGCTCTTTGATTTAGATTCTTTGGGAAACACTGAAATTGGATTTTCTTTTCTCTACTCTCACTCCTTCTGTGACATATGCTCAACAGCTTGTTACACAGAGGAGGGACAACTAAATGCTTGCTTTGATTTGTTGCAGAGGCCATTCTATCATCACAGTCAATAACAACTTGTCTAGATGTATTCATTTCTTCTCGTTTGGGCGTCATTATGTGCCTTTTAATAGCAAAGAGGCATTAGGGAATGGATGGATTTCTTAAAATGTACCTCCAAAACATCAAAATAATTGTTTTTGTTTTCTGTATTATTTCCTTTATTTGTTTTAAATACTGGTAAATGGTGATCATATCAATAAAAAGTGGTGAAAATGGCTAGTTGGAGATGACATTGGATGACAGGATAGTTATGAAATGAAGATAGAAAAAGCAGACAGGCGTTTTTACTTTGATTCCTGTTTTTTTGTAAAGTTGTTTTCCCCTGATAAATGATCAGTGCAGTGTTGTGTGCTATTATGTTAGTTATCCACAGAGATGTTCACAAGTCTTTTTTTGCAAGTCCAAGTCAAGTCTCAAGTCTTTGGTCACGAGTCCAAGTCAAGTCTCAAGTCTCTTCTGGTTGTAATAAGCCTTCTATTGTCTGCTGCTATCCAGTCTGTTAAGAATACTGCACAGCTATATCTAAGAAATGCAAAGCATTTACTGTGTTATTATACACTGGGTCTCTAATGACATCTTTTAAGTCTACTATTAATAAACATATTCCTCTATCCTCTCACTCAAAGCCAGTGTCATGGTAACCTGATAAACCTGTAACATTAACGTTACGTGGTCAACAATAAACCTGTAACCTGCCTATAAACCGACAGATGTATTTATGTATGTAACTATGTATTTTTCTACGTTTAACGTTAGCCAGTAGATGGTGGCAGCGGAACGTAATGATTAACGTTACCAACCTTTTGTCAAGAGTTGGATGTCAACGCCACTCAACTCAAACAAGTGTGACAAGCAAACATTCACTCATCTTTTCAAATATTCAGTTACAAAGCTAGTAGCAAGCTAAGTTAACATTACATAGCTGATGCTGAGCTAAACATGTTTGCTAACCGTCCATGCGTTAATGTGACTGACCTCTCCGGGTGAGTTTTCAAGTGCCTGATGAAATCCGACGTTGTTGCGCCAGCATCCTTGATTTTGATATTGCAGACTTTGCAGTGTGCGCTCCTTTTGTTGGTGCCGCCGGCGTTTTGTTCGAAGTTTTTGTAGTTGAACCTAATTACAAGCGGTACAGCCGCAGGTGTGCCGCCGGTCGCCATGGTGTTACTACGAGGTAGTAACAGAGGCGCGCACGTCTGCGTAATGAGCCCGGCTAAAATAACTGGATGGCCTACCTGCCTGTCAGCCTTCCATCTGGGCACAAAGTTATCTCGTGCCCTCATTGGTCATGTGCGCGTTCGTGTGTGTTGGAGGAGGCGGGCTCTATAAGGAAGTAGCAGCCTCTAGCAGATTATCTCCGGTTGTGTATTTTCAAATTCTAGCGATCTCGAGCCGGTTTCTCTCAAATGTACCTACCCCACCTTTAATACACCAAAAATAGAAAACACAATGATTGTTCACGAGTCCCAACACACGAGTCCAAGTCGAGTCTGAAGTCTTTTGGTCACGAGTCTAAGTCAAGTCTCAAGTCTCTGCGACTCGAGTCCGAGTCGCAGACTCGAGTCCCCATCTCTGGTTATCCAGAGCCATGAATGTCATCTTTGCTCATCTCTTTATGATGAGGTGTTCTATAAAGACTGACTGCATATTGAGCAGTTTTCATTAAGAGGAAGAACACTCAGTCAATATGGAATAAGTTACTTCACAGAAACGACCCACATGCTGTGGCTGCACAGGCATGCTATGCTCCTGTCACATGTAGTGTCAAGGAAAACAAAGTGTGAGGCTTTGAAAAAATGTCCTTTGCATGAAGTGTGTATTTCCTCTTTCATTTTGCTTGGCAAGAAATTGTAGACTCCCGCCCCCCTGACTGGGCTCTGGATTATTAGCTTAAGCTCTCTAAAAATATCCCTTTGACTGTTTAAGCCTCTGACAGCAGCAACATCTCACACATTCTGATCGCTTTATACTAACTATGGCTGCAGAGGGCTCATGCACTCAGCCTGACTTGTTATCTATTACCTTGTTTGCCCGAGGAGTAGAACTTACGGGCTCCGAAATCTGCAAAAAGAGAAGTCCTCTCTCCTTCAGAATCGGACTCGGAGTGGATCATGAAAGGCGAGCGTGCGATCTCCGAACAAACAAGATGCTTTTTTGAGCACGAGAGGAATTTGCCCAGATGTCACTCGAAGCGCTTGTCATTGTTGCGACAGCTGTAGAAGCACATGAACCGTCATTTGAAAACCACACGTACCAAAACAGCACACGTCAAATGTGTAACGCACACAACCTGAAACGTAGGACTTTCCAATTTCAATGTAGAAAATTATGACTTTTATTGCCTATCATTTCAGTTTTATTGACATGCATGTGTAGTTCAGCTAATTGCATATTTACCAGCACACAGTATTTATCATACCAATATATTAGGTTTAGCTGAGCTTATACAAGCAAATATCTTTGGTGTTGGCCTTCATAACAGCTCATAGAAATTAATAAATTCCTAAAAGGGATTACACCGTACACATGTGGCTCATAGACATCGCTTCAATTATCTTTTCTTCCAACATCCACACTCTCTCAAGGCTTTTCTCAAAAAATATGATAGCTGCTAACTAGAGAGAGACGGAGGGTGAGATAGAGGCATGTGCCGCTCCACGGCACCATCGTTATTCCAGCCTTCATTCATGTGTCTCTTTTAAATGCTTTCAGATGAAATATCGCTGTTTTGACAAGACATTTTTCCAAGCTGCTCGCGTCCCTGCGAGATGCCTCATGCTCGCCGGTGATGGAACGTTGCTGAGTAGAAAAGTCAATATGTGGTTGTAAATATATGAAAACAAATGTGAGACCTAATCCTTCAATAGACTGAGAAAGGCAAAGGGAGGAGAGAGGAAAAAGACTCTTCACCTTTACTCATTATAAAGCTGCTTATGGGCTACAGCGGCTAATTGACTAGCCTCTCTGCCCCTGTGTGTGTGGAAGGAGTCGAGGGGGGTCATGAATTGACATATTGCTGGCGCTGTTGATCCAAGGCAGAGAGCCATGAGGCTTTCCTCCAGGGACCGGTAACCTTATTGTTCCATGTCATCTCCTCCCCTTCTGTTTGAGGACCAGGTTGCCAACCTTTCCCCAAGGTCACGCAAATATCAGCCCCCCTACTGCAGATAATTGGATTGTTTAGAATCATAACATCGACTTATTGGCCCGTCTGGGGTCAAAAGTGAATTTAGTGCACCAGGTTGTCCGTCATGATTTGTGGCATCGTTCTGAACCGACAAGCAACAGCTTCTGTCACCGGTTAAAGAAACGACCAGAGGTTTGGCAGGCTGTTGCCTACAAAAGACATATTGATATATACAGAGCTAATCATATTGTCTAATGCTGCTTCTGTATTCGATTTGTTTCCCCCAATTATTCCAAGGATCCGTTGCTTTCTATTCTTTGTTAATTGATGTGCAGAACCAACCCTGAAATGTCCAAAAGAACAATGTTTTTTTGATAAATTGTTTACATGTTTGCTCTACGTAATATTCAATAGCATTATATTTTGTTTTGTAACAGTTATATTTTCTACTTTTCAAGGCAGACATTAGTTTTAATCAATCTCTGAGTGATTTTTAAAATGGCAAAAAGTGTCCCCAAGTTCTGTACTTAGGACCCTAGATTTTTAAACCCTAGAAATGAGGTATCATTTACCTTATGTGTGATACTTTTAATGTAGGTAGTACGTTATGAACTAATTTTTCCCAGGCAGCCGTTGTTCTCCATTAATTTTCATACACTTGAAACTCTTGAGTTGTGTAATTATGTAAATGTGGTTAATTAAACTGTAATTCAAAGCATCAACTGATCTGCTAATGGAGACTTGAGCTTCAAAAGCAAAATTATTAATATTGTATGGAAATTACAGAGAAACCCAATTTCCCCGAAACAATAAGAACAAAATACACATGTAGATTTTTTTGTAGAATGAATTTGCTTTAGACAACCCAAATAAGTTTCAAGAGCTTAACACCCAGTTGTCACCCCATACTAAAATAAATGGAGACTAACAGCTGCCTGAAATAGTAAAACAAATGCCTACAAATCTAATTCACTGGATATCTTTACAAAGTTTACGTGATTTGTAGCTAAAGCAAAAATGTGCATACACACATGGGGGCCTTTTAAGTGCACCTGTTGGGAAACCAAAGAAACACGGTGCGTGTTGAATGCCTGCAGTGTCGGGGATTCCCACATACCAGAACATATTCATGGTTTCATGGCTGGGGGCTTACGTGGTGTTACCTCATGCTGCCGTGGTAAGAAGAGACCAAGTGGGGCAATAGATTAAATGGGTGGGCTGCATGCCTATTAAATCAGGGGTTGGCAGAGGAGCGCTATCTCAGGTTACCTATTCGCAGGTGTCATGGCCGCACATGTGAGGGAGCGGAGGCAACGAGATGTCTTTACTTCACGTCGGTAGTGTGACATTCTACTCTGCATGTGACTCTGTAATTAACTGCTCATCTGTGTGTGTTTTTTTTTTTTCTTCTCTAGGAGGCGGCGACATTTGCCAAAGAGCTCGGCTTTGAGGTGAGTTGACCGGCAATTGCACACTAAACAGATCCTAAAGGTTTATTTTTGCTGATAATGAAGTTCTTTTTGGACAGTGATTGATGTGCTATTATACTCTCCAGGCCTTGCAGCAGTTGCTATGGAAACCTGGCAGTCGTCATGGTTTCTTTGTTCAGCCAGCTCTCTGTTATGACGCACTCTGCTAGGTCTGCACCCAACATCGCCTACAGATGTTATTTATTGAATTTTGAAAAGCCTCTTGGGAAGCTGGGAAGTTGGGCATGGTTTCAAGCCTTTCTCTGCAGGCTGGGGGCTCATCAGGTTGCCTGGTTAAAAAGCCTCCTCATTATCTTCATTGCACTCAGGGATGATACTGTATGTCTCCCTGTCCCTGCTATGGCATTACAGCACACTGAAACCCACTGTAGTCTTTTAATAACCAAATTACAGCCACCGGTGGTTTTAGATTATGGAAATGAAAATGACAGTGCTTGTTCTCCATAGATCGTGCTTTAAAGTGGGGCTGCCTCTTACGTGTAAAAATGAATGTTCCCCGTGTCTATTTTCCGCCTGTATTTTGCATATTTTCCAGTCGCGCTGAAATCAAAAACACAAATAGCCGGTGTATGTGTGTGCTCAGGTATTTTAAGTGCCTTCTCTCTTTCAAAGGTAAGGCTGCCTTGAGTATGGCTCTGCACTGTGTGAATAATTGTCATCCAGAATCACTAACGGTGTGATCAACGTGACTGGAATAGAAATGCAATCCTGATGGCAGTGACAGGTTTAAGAGAGGAGAAGGCAGGAAGAGGAAGGGGGGGGGGCTCGCTTGGTGTGATGGAGGGTGCCTCACATGAGAAAATAACACAAAGGGCAAAGTATAGACTCTCCTAGTAGTTACAATTCTTTGACATTTTCCATGTCAACCTGATTTGCCAGAACACTCTGCATCAAAAATTGCATCAGATGGATGTGATTTCTCAGATAACATCAGCGGTCTGTGCTGCACTTAATGCATTTTCAGATGCTTGTAGTTCAAAAAGGTTCTTCAAAGTTCTTTTTTTTGTCACTTTGTAATGATAATTTCACTTGCCGCCATACTGTAGCTGTACCCAGACAAGTTTTAAAAATATCAATATACAGAGTGTATACTAGCTTATAGAACTTTGTTTAAAATGGGACAAACAAATATAATGTTTAAACAAGATTTATAGGAAGAAATGTGTCGTTCACACATACACAGTACTCTTGTAATACGAGTATGACTGCAGAAAAACTCTGGGTTTAATAAGGATAATTTCCATCCCTTATACAATATCTCAAAAATATGAAATGTGTGACAATTATAAAAAAATCCTAAGCTTAAAGATCTTGGATAGTTGTTTGACGAAATAATTTTAGCGCACATCCTCTTACTGGAAATATTCTGGAGCTTTTAGCCATATCGCATGGATTTTATAAGAAGGAGTTGCTCAGTTGTCATGGCGATTGTTGAAAGATGGTCTCCAGTGTCGCATCTGACAACCTGTTATGTGACCAAAATGATATAAATAAACAAACCTCTCTATTACAACTGAGCAAACTCCATCTCACAAAACACTGCTGGATGCCCTTGAATGGATCTTGTGATAAGTTTCTTTTTTCAAATTAAATTCATGTTAAATTCAATGAACTGACTTTCAATAGCATCTATCAAATTAAATTCTCCAGACCGAGCTCGAGTACCTCTTTTTGAAAACATGAACCAAAATCAATTACTTATTTTGACAAGTCTTTTGTAAAATTATACCGCAATTGTATCATCCTGTCGCGGCACCAAATATTCAGATTCAGATTCAACTTTATTGTCATTACATAGTACATGTACTAGTGACGAAAATATATGTTTTAATAGTTATTCTGTCAAATATACTTCTTTAACTTTAATTAAATTAATTAGTTCAGTTAATTGATCAGTGGAGGATTTTTTTTTTTACGGATACTTTTATTGGATATTGTTAGCTGCTGCCGAGTAGTGATTATCTGACTTGATGCACTTTTAATGTATTCTGAAACATTGTTATTATCACATTATGGATGACTGACAAAAATGGCAGCAGCACTCCTCTAGTGTAAATAAGAGATAAAAAGCTTGTATTTTCCAAAACAGCAATCAGCAGATCTCAACACAGTCGCCTGATTGTGATCTGTTTCCCTTTAAATGCTCAAAGAACTATCTTCATCACGCTCTGATTGAATCTCTCCCTGGCAGTGTTTGTCAAACAGCCTGCAGTGGAGACCATCACTTTCTCACTGGCTTCGACACAAAAAACACAATTTAACACCCCTGTGAAGCTCCTATATTTCACGCCTTGTTGATTTATGTCTGATCAATTGCCACACAATCGTAAATATTAACATTTGTCAGCGCTAAACTAAATTGACCATATCATTTGCCAGTTCATTTGTCCTGCACTTATCTCTCTGCATTCTTTTGCCGTAGGAACTTGCCAGGTAAGTGTTTCTGCCCGTCAAAAAGGAGGAAGTTGTTTATGTGTGTGTACAGCGTGCCCTCCTCAACAGGCGTGATGCTTACCCTCCCACCTCTGGCTTGTAGAACCTTTTAGCTCCTAAACCTGAGTAGAGCGCCTTTTTTTATGCCGGCGAACATAAAACCGAAGGGTGACAATGTGCCGAAGCCTTGTGCGGTTTTGCATTCAGTGGCTGGAGGACTGCTTGTGGTTACATCCAGTCACAGTGACAAATTACCTTTTTATTTTTTTCTTTCACCGACGCCTGCTAACAGCCTCTGTATTAACCTCACCATTAGCACTTACTTAGAGTGTTACACCCATTTTTCCTAGAGCCAGGGTCTCCCCGGACCTCTCAGGGCTGATTAAAGGACATTTGGGAGGCATTTAGAGGTGTAAAAGCTCATTGGTTTGAGTGAGCCAGTGTGGCTTGTACTATTGGGTTGGAGCCTATCTCTCTGATTACTCCCATAACCACAGTATTTGCTCGCCCTGAAGGTGCTTGAATGTTAGCTTTGACACAGATGCTAGAGGCGTCTACTACCCCTTAATGCTAGCTACTCAGCGTGCTGTATTACGGAACAGAAGAGTCCACCCCACTGCGAGGTGGCGATAAAGACATTCCACCTGCTCATAGTACATCATGATGAGTTAATAATAAAGTAGCACTGACAGGTGTGGGTTTTTTATCCCTCTCATGATCAAAGGCAAGCACTCCGGAGAGTTCTGTCGTCTCCAGGCGAGAATATCCATTCTGTGCAGATGCTGAGGAGAGATGGCCTGTTTCAGGAAGAGAATGATACAGTACACGCACCACCTATCCCTTCAGCTCAGAAGTAGCTTTATCTGACAACAGCATATCTTCACAAGCTTATTTTCATCTCACTTAGGGAATATGACATTCTAATATTTTACAGCTCTCCTGTAGCGACATGGAAACATCATTGAGCGCCCCTATTGATCTTCTCCGAAGCGGTTTCATAGCCCATCTGGTTTCATTATCACTTGATCCGTCTGCCAGGATTGGAAAAAAAAGATCTGACCTCTTCCTGTCACAGTTTGCGATCTTTGATTAACTTCTCAGAAACTGTTATTCTCGATGCATTTATTCAACCTTACATACTCCCTGTGTTTTGGTGTTTTTACAGACGGATGACATCGCAGAGATTGCAAAAAAGGCCCAAAACCTCCCCAAGGAAAACACGAAGAGGCAGCGAATGGTGGTGTTCACCCAGGGCAAGGACGACACTGTTGCAACTGTTGGTAGGCAATTTATTGTTTTTTCGTTTTTGTCTGCCTGTCTTCACATATTTCAACTGGAGAACCACTCAAAGCCATCCCAACTTTGGCCCCTTTTGGACATCTTTACCCTCCTCTTAAACCTCATATCACAAAACTGCAGAGCGGAGCCTTAAATAGATTGTAGATCTCTGACTGAAAAGAGCTGAATGCTATCAGTAATTTCTTTGAAGTTTAACCTGAAATATTGACACCAGATGTTAGAAAAAATGAATGCTTGCACTACATTCTGTCATTTCGGAGCATAAAAGAAATGTGGGGGATGCAGAGAGCAGGCATTGATTTGTGAAGTACTTCTAACTTTGTCTTGGACAGACTCCAGGCCAGTCCTCAGCCATTTGCAATGCTTAGACTCTTACATCCTGCCCTTTTCTTTTCCTTCCTGCAAAATGCTGGCAGAGTGGCCTCGAGGAGAGGTTGATAATGTTGCTCCTCAAATCAATGCATTATTTTTTTTTATTTGGGGCAGATTTGTTAGCGGGACATTAAAAGGCAATGTCATCATAACTGAGCAGGGGTTGCAGGTTTAAGCGGTGTGTGGGGAGACGATAGTTTTCGATTACTGCTGGGAGATGTTTCCTTTGTTTGGAGCCACAGGGTGTCTCTCCTCGTTGCCCTTGCAGTTCAGAGAAGCCTGCACGTGGAGAGATGGCCTCAGGTAAAGACTCCAACATATCACTCATCACTGGGGACTGCAGGGAGCACGGCCACAGCAGCACTGTACATGCAGGACACTGTCTCTACATGTCCACGCGCCTTAATTCCACTGTATTTACGAGCTGAAGCTTTGGACAGTATGTTGCCAATGGCATCAGAATCATCAGAATTCCTTCATTTGTCCCGCAGCGGGGACATTTATTCAATCCAATCCAACTTTATATATAGCACATTTAAAAACAACAGAGTTGACCAAAGTGCTGTACATCAATACATATATAAAAAGCAGCATAAATACATTTAGACAAAACAAATGTAAAAGCACGAGACAATAAAAGCATACTTGTAGCCACAGACTGAAAAACTCTCATACACGATGTAAACGCATGTACTGTATTACAACAGCAGAAGTATAGTGCAGATAAAGCAAAAATGATAGATACTAAATAAAAAAAGTAGGCACACGTTATTAATAATCAAAAACAAAGTAATAACATAAAAGTACACCATGGTATAAAAGAAAACCTATTGTAGCAGTATATTCTTTAAAAGTGACCAAATGAAATTATAAAAGTAGCATGAGATTCAGTAAATCTTTTTCTGTATATATATCTATATTGTATTTTCCTTTTAATGGTCTGTAAAATGTGCTGCCATGTTGGCTACATTTCTCAAGAGACTCTTGGTATAATAAAGGTTTTAAGTGGCTGTAATCAATATTTTTTTATATTAAAAACTATAAAATAACTATAATCTGAAAAGGGAAGCCACAGAATGATTACCCAGTTCTCCCAAGCTCTATAAAGGTTTTTAATCTTTTAACTCCTTGTTTTGGTTTTACAGGCGCCACTTTACAGTTTTGGTCCGCTGTCATCAGTGTTGTTTACTGCCGCAGCACGTCCGCTGTGTTCAGCTATAAAACTCAAAATAAACCCACATTAGCAACAAAGTTAGCGACTAGCTCGTGAACATATTACAGATTTAGCAGCAAGAGCAAGGTATGGAGCACAGAAGGAGCTAAAAGCACAGTGGCTGTTGGACTTTGATGCATCGGGTGTACATTTATCAATCTCTTATCCTTCAATGTATTAACATACTGATGTATTGCCAAGTACAAACTAATAGCATATGTTTTAATGAAGCAAATAATCATGTTCAAAGCAGTGTTCCTGGAAGTACATTTCCTTTCGAGAGTCTGAAAATATATTCTTAAGTAGGCAGTTAAAAAGAAGGAGAATCAACCCATTGTGCTGGAGGTGATGGATAATTCCTGCCTGCTCCCCTCATTGCTCCTGCATGGAGACAGAGCTGCACGCCGCTGTGAACTTTATATAACATACATGATGAATGCAGGCGGGATGAAAGACAATGTGTTTCAGATGTCATCTACAAAGGCAAACATGATAAATGTAATTGACTGTGCTATCATTTCAGTGGAGCAGATACAGTAGTAGGTGCTACAGCATTGGCGTGTGAGTGTGTGTGTACGTGCGTGTGTGTTAACATCGCTATTCATGCCCGCCAAATAAATGTCAATGTAAAAAGAGAATTAAAGATTTTCATTTCCCAGAGGCGGCGCTCTAATAAACTTGATCTCTCATTTTGTTTGCAATTTGTCCTCCTGTCAGGATTTGATCATTTGCCAGCGTCTGCATGTCATGTTAAACCATTTTATAGTGATTAAGGACGGGAGAATGCTTTCCCCCGTGGTATAATTCTCTAAAAAGAGATGTCAATTTGTTATTGTTCTTTTTTCCCCTGCCCTTCATTTGGAGCCTTTCATCACACCACCGCTTCAAATGTGCCTTTTTTAAGAGCTGGGAGCAGGGGGGAAATGGCCCTTTATTTAGCTGCCACTGACACTGCTGAACTACACTGGGCTTTTGCTTATACACCCATTAAAGCAGTAATTAAGATCATTGTGCCCTGAACCTTAACGGTGTGGAGATCTAATAAACGATCATTCAGCGGGGGTGCCGCTCTAATCGCTGATAAGGACTTGATAAAGCCTGACTCTGCTCCTCGCCGAGTTTTAAGGCTCTCAAGGGGGCTAACCAGGCAGAATTCAACTTGGAAAAAAAGACCTCATCCATACATGTTAATCACACGAGGCAGACGGAGTACTGGCTACAAGGCTCTTTATTTAATGCATGTTTTGTTGTTATTCTCCCCAAATTACAGTAGATTAAACATTGCATAATTACAGAAATGTCTACTTGAAGAAGTAATCTGTTTAAAACGCCGTATGTTTACGAAGAACCAAATCAATTAACTTCCCGTGCTGGGAGAAAGAACTCTTTTCTCTTGGCATCCCTCTTTCAATGTTTTCTTTCATGTCTCTCTGAAAGGATATTGGTTGGCGATGATCTTTTGCCTGTGGTTACAGTAATTACAGGCATATGTATATTTTTTCTAACTCAATTGTGAACAAAGATGCTGGTTATGATAGGGAAACAGATTGAATGTCAACTTGCTCCTAACCTGTCGCGTTTGCCAAGAAAGTGGAAATGTTGTTTTCCTCTCCGAGGCTCAGAGTTTGGCTGGAACGCAACAGGAAGCGTTCCAGAAGAAGTGTTCTCGGGAAGTTTTCTCACATAAAGATGTTGTACTTAAACTTCAGCTCATGCCTTGTAGCTTAATACTCATGTAACATTCCCAGTCATTTTGCAGCCCAGGGATTGAAAATGATGTCTTCATTGATTTATTTTCGGAGATGATAGTGTGACAGGATCAATGTGAATTTTAATGATGTGCCCGCTATTTGATCAACCTGCTTCCTGTCAAAGCAACAACAGTGAGCACTGGAACACAACCAAGTAGAGTATTCATTTCAGAAATTCATATACTCATTTTCCAATAAATCCGAGGTCGTCTTATGTGCGTGTACAGTAGCTTTCTCTCAGTCAGTGTTGTGCTGTGAATTGGCATTGTTAAAAAGAATAGCCAATAATAAAGGACTTAATTGATACTCGTTTCAAAGAGACGCCTGTTGAAAAAATGTCTTAAGTTTAATCACCACCATTCAAGGGTTGTAATGAGGGAATTATGAAGAGCGAATTAACAAAAGCACACAATTATAGCTTACTCGAAAGGAAGTATTTGAATTATTTCTCGGCTTTTCTCCGTTTTCTTTCCTCTGCTGCAGGTTACCTGTCACAGCACAGCCCACATACTCACCAACAATCTGCTGCTTCACTCACTTTGTCAAACCAAACTCTAGTAACAAGGATATGTTAGTTTAAAAAAGCACAGCAGAGTTGTATTGATTGAAAATAATGTTGCAGATCTCATTACAGTGAAATGTGAAATGAGTGAGCAAAGTGATGTTTTCAGGCTTTCTACATGCCAGTAACAACAGAGTCTGTGTTTATTGGCAGGAGTTTAATTTTTTTCTTTTATTGCCATTTCCATGACAGATTTTTACCAATGAGATCTTTGTAACAGGCGACTGAGGAATTGTTGGCCTGTAACCTGAGTTATACGTCAGTCAAATATAATTACATGCCTAAATGTGGTTATGTGAACTTTTCCCTGAAAACTTCAACTTGGCCGTGATGACAGAAGGAGAACGGTGATCTATTGTGTCAAGACATGTTAAAACATATCACATGCTGAAATTAAAATGTACTTTCAGTTACAGTAAATGCTGACATTGGCAAGCTAATGTGCTAACAATAACAATGCTAACACGTTAGTGTTTAGCAGGAAATGTTCCCCACCTAAATTGATGGTGTTAGCATGCTAACCTTTGCCTTTAGCACTAAAGTACAGCCGAATCTGATAGGAATGTTATTAGTATTCATTCCCAAATCAAAGTAATTGGAAAGAAATATGATTTAGACCTGATGATAAAAATGTAATCTAATTGAATCCAGCAGCAGATTTTTCAGTTTAGACCCAAACGGTGTTGGCATTGCCATCTCAAGAACTTTAATCGTGATACTGACTTTAGGTTACAGTTATAGGATGCTAATGGCTGAGGCTGAATTTGTATGTTACTTTAGCTCAATAAGTGGTTCTATAGTCTGGTTATGTCATGCACAAAACAGCTTTAATTGATAATATTGGAAAAAATATACTAATTTGTGTGAAAAGAAAGATTGAGATTTCCTTGAAATAAAAGGAAAAGGCAATAGCAAAAAGATGCCCTCATGTATGTTAGTTGTGTAATCCTCAGTTTATATACTGTCTTTCAAAGAAAACAAAATAAGGATCTGTTGATTGCGAATGCATAGCTGTAGGTGAAACCCATTACAATGTGTTCAATTACTTCTGACATATCCTGATGATGTATTTTCCTAATATGTCATGTAAGAGCCTTTTGGAAGAAATGGTCTATCTAATAAGTCCTGACTCCTCATGTACAACCCACCCTGGAGAGGGTAACCACCTCTTTCCGTACAAATATTTACACAGTTATTTATATCCGATTTGTCGGGTGTAATGAATAGCAGAATATGTGCTGACAAGTACAGTAGCGTCAACATTTAAAGCATCCGATTGTATAGCCACAAAGTGCATCGCCTAAGCAAAACCACATCTAACGTTACTTAACTGAGGAATAAGTCACATAACTGTATGAGCCCATTTCGTTGCGTTTAATCGTTTGAAGAGGGAGGAGGATTCTGGAGCTTCTTCTGTGGCATTAATTAAGCAAAGTCGTTATGTTACTAATTAGCTGATCCTAAAAGGATTCCTGTATTATTGTAATTTATTATCAAAGTGACAATCTCCTGCTTCCCTTTTTAAGAGAGAGAATGTGTCATTGAGAAAACACAATCTAACTCGTTATCTAATACATCCCCAGCACCTGACCTGCTCACATTGTGCTTTGTGAGATGTGGTTTCTGCTGCAACTTGATGCAGTTTCTCTCACAGTAGGTGTGTTACAATCATTTCCCTGACATCAGGTGTTGAGCATATGTTCGGCTGCAGGTTGTGTATCTTTCTCCCTGTAATACAAGAGCAGAAATGTATTCAAGAACTGGAGGGGGTGTCTTATCTGCCGCACAGATATTCTGAGCCGTTGTTAGATTAGCAGGGAGCCTCATTAAACAACTTTTTGTAGTTTTTGTTCTCATGTTCTCCTTAAACTTCCAACCTTTCTCTCTCCATAAGAGGTCTGTCAGCCTTTCTCGAGTTCCTTTTATCCACATGTCCACATGTGATGTCTTTTGTCTCTTGCACCTTTTTGAAGGTTCACGTCGGCACCAGAGCCCTGGGATTGTTTGAAGATTGTGTGTGTGGTTCAGATTGTTCTGACATAAGTTGCTGATTTAATGTCACTCTACACCTCGAGAATCTGTCATCTGGTAGATATTTTTTCCTTTTCCTCCCCACCCCTCTCCCTTAAACTGGAAGTCCCTTTGAAGTGCATATGCTACTGATAATTGAAGCAATATAATCCACTGAAGATAATAAAGAGAACCTCATTTAATGGATTCCGTTTTGAACTGAAACGACTTACAGCGATTGCATTGTTTTTAATTTACCAGAGCACCAAAGCTTTCGACATGTTAAGAGTTTTTACTTTTGATGATCTTTTGCTTTTGAATAATTAAAGTGAGGCACAGCAGTACATAGCATTGTTCTGTTTACTTGAGTATCCCTTAGTTGAATTTGCCCTGTAATTTGTGCTGAAACAATAGGTAAATAATCTTACAGTTGTACACATTCAGAAAAGAAACATTTTCATGATCAGTCAGTTGTTAAATGTTTGTCATTTAACAAGCAAACATTCTCTAAGACAGCCTTAAATGCTAACACTTGCTGCTTTACTCTGTTGCAGATCTTTGAAATTAAATGTATTTGGGTTTTGGACTGTTAGTGGAACAAAACGCAATATACAGAAGTCTCCTTGAGTTCATGGAACTTGATATTATTAAATAGTTATTTACCATAATGACATTAAGTGGACTGAAAGATCTATAAAAAATAGGACAAACAGGATTCATAATATGAAGCTGTATTAGCAGCTCTGTTTGGCTACATTAAGCTAAATGCTAAAGCCAGCATGCTGATATTTAGCGGCATTAATGTTCACCATATTAGTTTGGTATGTTGGCATGATAAGATGTTCTTATTAGCATTAAACCGCACTAAAGTATTGCTGAGATGACAGAAATGGTATTCGTTGAGATGTCAACTTTATATTGGTACCAGAGGAAAAGTGAGGGGGTTCACTCCAGTTATAAGCATGGTATTCATAGATTCTAATCTTTAGAATAGCATGTTTTAGTATGCTTTAGTTGGCATGTAAGATTCAAACCTTGTGCACTTCAAAGTTCCTAAATACAAAACAAAAGGTGTTATATTCAGTACTGGCTGCCATTAATAATGTGGCGTTGTTGAATGTACTGTATTAATGACTATTTAAATTCCTTAACTGTTAATCAACATGTATTATTTATGTTACATACATTACTGTATAGAGATCCTTTTTTCTATTTTACACATTTTACTAATAAGCCATACATTATTATGCTACTACTACTTGCTGAAGTGCTTAAGTCAAATGTTCCACCATCTCCAATTATAACATTACCTCCCTGTGTAAACAATTGAAATGTGTTCAATATAAATAGTTTTGAGTCCAATTATGTTGTATTTCAAACACTGGTTTCCATGGTAATTAACAGCCCTCTTGTGTCCTTACCACAGGTGAGAAGGTGACCAGGTTCCCAGTTTTGGACATCGACCAAAACGATATCGTGGACACTAACGGAGCCGGAGACGCCTTCGTGGGAGGTACGGCATGAAAAGCATCCTCTACACAGCTTGATTTCTGTTTTCAATCCCCATTAACCTTTGATACTGTCCAACTAAGTGACATAGTTATGGTTCCAGATGATATCAGTATGACATTTAGCATGCTGTTTCCACTCTGTATGAGCTGATCGGAACAGTCACCTGTTGAGGATGACACAGTGTTGTCTCTTTAACCACAATCCTAATCCTGGCTCGTATTAATGATAACTTCTCCTAACATTTTTGTAGATGATGGAAGGTTACAAATTGACTCCTGCTCTTTTCCTCTACCCAGGATTCCTCTCTTCTTTGGTCAAAGAGCAGGCAGTGGAGGAGTGCATCCGGGCCGGACACTACTCCGCCAACGTCATCATCAGACGCGTCGGATGTACTTTCCCAGAGAAGCCGGACTTCCAGTGATGCATTTGTCTTTTCCACGAGATACTTGTATATGTATGCTTCAGGATTTCATGTACATTTTTTTCTAATTACAGTGACTCACTGCATGGACTAAGTGCTGCAGCTTGAATATTTGATCAAGCTCGCAAAAGCAACTCCGATGTTTAATGTAATTCAACTCATGTACTTGTATCAAACATTGGAATAAAATGGTTATGTTTAAAGGAGCACTCCACTGAAAATCTATCTTTTGAGTATCAAACTGAACTACAGGCCTGAAAGGTACGACAACGTGTCAAAATGAATACAAGCATTGTTACAAAATGTTCCCCTCTACATCATTGGCATGTTTCAAACACCCAGGATCTTCAAAGCCAATCTAAATACTCAGTGTCCCAGTACCACCTCTTCATTGCTTCGGCTGGAAGTAGTGTTTTTATTGATTTATCTGCAAAGTTTGGAGTTTACATCTTTTTGATGAAAAGGCTCAGTGGTAGAGAAATTCATTTTCCTGCAGGATACGTTTAAAAAGTTTCGCTGTATGGACGCGTGGCCTCTAAAAGTGTGTTGTTTGTTTCTTCATGGAGGGTGGCAGCTGGAGAAGTTACAATCGATCCTAGTGACCCAGAGTTAGGCCAAAAAGACGTCTATTGAAAATTGAAAAACCATTCCTCTTGCTTAATCTGCTGTTGATCCTCACGCTGAATATTTTCCAAAAAATGTTGCCAACAAATTGTTAATTAGATTGCTTGCATTGGAAACCACAGAAGTGCTGTATTTAGTAGTGTACACTTTGAGTGCCATCCTTCATGAAGCAGAACACGTTTTAAAGCCTTCTTTCAAACCTGCGTCGGGTTATTGTTGATACATACTACAAAACACCTTTAACATTCAGCTATCATGCTGCAGATATTATAGGTGGCTTTCTATTTCCTGAAAGTGAAATTTTTTTAGTGGACAAAGATCTTCTGCTATCACACCATCAAACTCAATTTACCAAGATAATCTTATACTAAAATAAAGTTAGTAACGACGTATGAGATTTGTTTAACCAGCAGGTGGAAGTTTCTTTGAATACAACCAAATTAAAAATGCAACAACAGGGTTTGTGAATTCGCCCATTATTTAAGCAGCCAGAGGCTCCCTCATGCTAATCACTTTTGGACAGCTCAACACCCTCTATTATGGGGGGGGGGCTGTGGGGGGTGCAGGACCAGCCTGGTGTCCTGGCTCCATGCTTGTTGGGTCCTAACTGGACTCTCGGGGTGTGGAGCTGCATGCTCTGCAAGGCTACAGGAGATCATTTTTCTCAGTTAAGGGATTAGTGGTTGCTCTTCGTGGCGATCATTAGAGGGAACTGAAAATTAGGCTGATCCTTCGCACCCAGCTGTGCTGTCGCTGGGGGTTGGAGTCGAGGATCAGAGGGAGGCGCCTCCCAACCCCCTCCCACTGAGTGTGGGCCAGCAGAGATGTTGGGCAGTGTCTCAAATGTTTTGTGGAAAACAATTCAACACTCATCTGTTCTACAAAGAAGTGTGATGTAGAATAACATTTTGTGTTCCCCTAGAACAACCTGTTACATTATATTCCTTTTTAATTTTTCTCAGGAGGAATCCAGTTTTCACACTTCTTGCACAATAGCTCTCTTTTCTGTAATGATGCATAGTTTATGCATGTATGCTAATGGAGGGCGTTGAGGTGAAAACATTCTCCAGCCAAAATGTTATTAACAACTTTGAGACACTTTTTTTTCATCAGCATTTTTTAAGGTTTCACACAGATGCGCTTTGAAAAGGACCACATTTCTGATTGGGCAAGATTACACTCCATGGCAGCTGGTTCATTTGCTTCTCAAGATGACAGATGGCAAAACACAAACACAAAAAGAGGGAGCCATGATCAAGTAATGAGAATGCCTGCCACAATAAGGAAGCTACGACACATACTTTTCACTTTCCCTGGTAAACTTTTGCTCAATGAATGCAGAAGGTTAAAAAAAGACATAAAATATGTGCATTTCATTTACATTCAACAATACTATACTAGCTCAAGGCAATTTAAACATGTTTAATGCCAGTATCTTGTAGCAGAATTACACAAAATCAAATTTCATCTACCGTTTGCGATAATTATGCTGTTAACAACTGTGACAAGCGAGAGCGACAACTTGACTTTGTGATATTTGCTAACAAAAGTGAGTTCACAACCAGATTTTTTTTTTTTTTTCTGCGAAAGAGAACCGGGGCCATGGCCAGTGTTTTGCCCCGCAGATGGGCAGCAGTGTTTGTGAACACCAGTGTGGCAGTTGGCAGGGATTGAGGAGGGGGGGATGGGCAGATTGCAATGGCACATGCTCCAATTCAAATTATCCCTGGACCCATGCAGCAGTGGAGGACCTGCTGGGGCCCAGGGTGGCATTCATTAAAACCAGACACAGGCAGGTTCGGTCAGCGCCGCCATCATGACACCAGCCCTAAACGCAAATTGGAAACCCCTTTCATTCACATTTCACCTGGTTTAACACCATTTTACAGCTGTGCATCTATGAAAAACATGTTATTGGTATATGTTAACCTGCATTTAGTGGTTAATTAGATTTTAATGAATGTCAAGACTGAACAGCACTCTCATAAACAGTGTTTTAGGGGGAAATATATCAATGTCTTCAAGGTGAGCAATGGATGAAGAAGCAACATGACAAGACTTAAATGGATGCAAATTTCACATCAAATGTGTCATTTTTAACAAGGGGTTAAATGTTTTCTTTAGAAACCTGCCTGAACAGTACAGTAAGAGTTTATCCTCCGATGGGGAGGTACCAATTATCTCTAATTACGTCTGTATGACTGAATGACAAATGTGCTTTCTGGCATTTCTAATGCTGCCAAAGAGTTGTTGAATGAGTGAGGGGAGTGCAAATCTAAAGGCTGAACATGTAATGATCTACATTATTGCTAACAACTATTGCTCTTCCTTGGGCATTGGGGAAGTTAATTAGCAGATTATGTGGTATGTGCATGATAGCCTTCACTGCCCTGGGTCCTATTAGCCGGTGCAAAACAGTTAACATTAAAATAAAAAATGTGTTTATGATAGAGTCACATTTGATCTTCTATCAACTGCACATCAGTTGAAGTTTAAAATGCCCATAGGGAATACATGTTAATAAGGGTGTTATGACATAAAAGTGTTATGTAGCCTGCTGAGACTAATCCAGCAGAAATATGAAGTGTAAAAATGTTCCTCCTGGCTCATCACTGGACATGTTGATGGAGGGGGGGGGGAGTGAAATTGACAATATCATTGTAGGAGCGCACTAAAGGGGCGACGGTCCGCTCCACTACACTGAAGTAGGGATGTCTACAGTGGAAGAAGAAGGGGGAGGGTACCACTTTGTCACAGGCTGCTATGTAGATTAACCTTTCAATTAGTTGTTATCAGGTCCTCTCCATGTCTCGGCGCAAGCTTTCCAGCCTTCGTTTCAAGAGATCAAATCCCACCAAATCGCTCGGATATGTCGCTGCACATGTATCCTTCGACGATAATGAAGAGGAGTATCCGAGGGGGGGAGAAACTTGAAGAGGTAAACTACCAGCAAATATTTACGGTAGACTGTGCCCTCGTTCTTTTTTTCTTCTTTCATACTAGTTATATGTTCATCCTTGCATGCAACTTAAGTGTCAATTTGTTGTGCCTTGTCGCCCACGGTGGAGGCAGATTAGATCGGTTTGCGTAACATCTTCTAAACGGTGTGAAAAATCCAAGGAGGCTGTGTATCATTTCCTAATAAAATATGGAAAACGAGAGCGGAGCTGAAGCTGAGAAATGGGAGCTAAAGAAACTAGCGATACATAATTGAGAAGCAGTGATGAAGGAGCTACTCTCCCGGCAGTCGTGTTAACTTGTATTCCCCCCTGAACATCTTGTTTCCCTCCAGGGCTCACTATTTTCCCTCATTGGAGATATTTGATAGTTAATGGTGATAAAGAGGTCATGCCATCATTGCACAGCGCAGCACACAGGACGTTTATTATTTCGCTGGCAGACGTGGAGGGAGCTACTTTTTAGCTTAACGGAAGGTTTATTTATCGCCGCCTATTTAACGTCACAGTTTAAATGTTAAATATCTGGAGAATGACGGCTCCTCTCGGGGAAATAATGAAAAGGGAGGAAGATAAAGAGGGGAAAGGCAATAGCTTAGACACATTTAGTCTGCAGGAGTCTTGCAAATGCTCTCCGGAATTTATTTATTTAAAATAAAATGTGTTCCACTTTAAATCAACCATAGAGACTTTGCGGGTTTTATGCAAACACATGATAGATTTAACAAACAGCCAATTAAAGTCTAAAATGTTCCAAATCACTTTCAAGTACGTGTAACCAACTGTTTCAAGGAGGAATCTAAGTAAAGGTGGGCTGGCGTTAAACGCTTTGCAAATGTGGTTTAATATTTAACTAATGTAATCGTTAATCGCCAGTTTACGCTTGTTAGAGTTTATTTATGACTTAATAATGTCCTGTCGCCGCTGTTAGAGCTATAAGTTGAGATATTATGAGTGTTGGGGGTAAATAATATCAATTCATCACTGTAGGCACCTTAAGAGGCGGGTCAATTGAGTGAAGTGACAGATCATACAGCCAGTGCGGTGCCTCTCTGAGTGAGCTCATACATAAAGATTGACATGTGCTTTATCAAACCAGAAATCGGATCTTGTCTTTACAGCCAATATTGAAGTTGCTAGGGAGGGCACATTAGTGTAGGTAAGGTTTAATGAGACTCCATTGGATTGTAATCAGCGTCATGTCGGATTCATGTAAACTACAACATTGTAACAAAATGGCGACTGTTTAGGTGACATCAGTAATGCTGGCAATATTGTCATTTATCAGCTCAACTCAGCGGAACACAACTCTAGGTTTGTTACATAGTTATTACGGGTTTCTTCTTTCGGTAAACGGCTCGGTGGTTATTTGCAGACGTGCATCAAATGTCTTACGGCAGCTGTCAGGAAGTGAACATTGATTATACATCTGTCATTAGAGCTCGCGGTGATCGGTTTCTCGTCGCGGACGTCGAGCTGTCAAAAGTCGCGTGCGTACAAGTAATGGTTAAACTTAATCTATGGTTTTATTTTTAGTGTTTATGTTGTGTGTTATTAGACTGAGAAATGTTACGGTGACATTTTGGGAAATGACGTGCTGCAGGAATAAATGTGAACTTGTTTTTTTTTTTGTCGAGAGGGATTCTTGAAACGAAAATGTTTATAGTACGAGGAGACTGTTTATACTTTTACAGAAGTCGGTAGAAGTTTATAGCTACTTGTCATGGTGGTAAAACTTACTATTTTTATAAAAATAGCCTCTTTTGAAATGGACATCTGGCTTGGTGTGTGGATTATGGTGCCAGACTATGGATTAAGTCACAGGAATGTCTTCAGCAACCATGACAGCTCGTACATCTGTTTTTATGCATCTGTTTCTTTTATTTTTGACACATTTTAAACGTCCTGCATTCCTATGGTTTACCCTTTATACTCAATACATTGTGAATAACAACAAATAACCTGCCATTATAGGAGATGTTGTAGACCGATTTACACATGCATTTGTTTTTCTCTTTTTCCTTCTAGATTTGATCTGGGATTAAAGAAATAAAGCTCCAGGTCAGCTGCTGACTACCACTGTGGAATTTACTCGTGCCAACTTTTCCTCAAGACCTCTGTCAGATACCCAGGATTGAGAAGACATGTGGATCCTGGCGTGGAACTTAACCTTTTAACCTTTTTAAGAATGTGGATGTACCCAGTGTTCAGCAGCAGAAAGGGGGAATCTTTATGGATCTCGTTTTTGTGCATCTAATTGTTCAACCATGGTAAAACTTGCAAACCCTCTGTACACGGAGTGGATTCTTGAAGCAATACAGAAAATCAAAAGGCAAAAGCAGAGGCCTTCAGAGGAGAGAATTTGTCATGCGGTGGCCACATCGCATGGACTGGACAAGAAGACCGTCCTTGAGCAGTTGGAATTAAGTGTTCATGATGGCTCTATTCTCAAGGTTACAAATAAGGGAAGCGCTTCCTACAAGGACCCAGGAAATCCCGGGAGAGTAGGATCAATCCCACCTGCAAATGTGTCTGTGCCATCAAAGGAATCTATATGGAATTCAAGCGATCTCCGCCATATTGATTGGAATAAAATACTTAAGAGGGCCATCGAGGGTCTGGATGATACCCATGGCTCCTCACTTAAGAACATCGAGAGGTATCTGAGGAACCAGGATGACCTCTCCAACATTGTTGATAACCCTGCTTTCCGGCAGAGGTTACGACTGGCGGCCAAGAAGTCAGTTAACACCGGCAGGTTGTCAAAAAATGGCCCACGGTATAAGCTCAGCCATGGCAATGCGGAGGGAAGGGGCTCCAGGTGTCCAAGTGCTTCCCCCTTGGTCCTGTCGTCAGTGACACTCCTCCCTCATGAGCGAGACCAGGTACACACACCGTGGCCTCTTTCACCTCATGCTTATCCCCACATCACCCTGGAAGTTAGGGCTTATGCTGCTGTTACTAGAGGTGTATATCACGCGTTTCATCACAGTACGATATTATATCGATTCTTTGGACAACATGGTGTCACAAAGCCTGTCACAAAACAATATTGCTTCAACTCAGCTCATTATTTTATTATGTTTCCCAATCAATACAATTAGTTGCCTTTTAAATCAACTCACATAAAGCAACTAAAATGTGATTTCATCATGTTATTCCTAGGCTCTGCCAGAGATTTAAAACAACTATCTACCCTTTTTTATTAAAAAGGATCAAAAGAGAAGTGCAAACGATTTGAGCAGTTAAGATTTTCAAAACAATGAAATCTCTTTATAGAAGATATGATCTGTTCATGTCGGTGTTAATGTCCCTCGATTTCCTTCAAAATAAGGACATATCTTACAGAAGATATGTGTTGATGTTGCATCGATGATATTGGAGCATTGATCATTGATTCAATACATATTGATAGATGGATCTATTTCTTTATCCCTAGCTGCTACCCTTAAACGGTACAAAAATAGATACATTTCTTCCAAACTATTCTTGTCATTAATGTGTTATTGATCTCAACCGTCTTACCCATCTCTAACATGTAGTAAAGCTTTATTTTCCGATAACTACTGCCTTTTTCTGCAATATAATACTCGGATTTCCATGAGGCAATTACCCACAAGGAAGTTTGAAGGCTTGGGCCACCACTGAGCGGCAAATTTGCTTGATAGGAATTTGATGATTGTGGTCTTAATCTTTGGTTTTCTAGCTTGGCAGGTCAGAAACTACGCCATCTAGAGTGCGTCCCTCTGGGCCTGTGTTGTTGCTGTTGGTCTCCATAATATGAGAGCTGGGATAATCAGAAAGTCATGCTGACAGTGTGTGGTAGGCAGTCTGCTGTAGGCTTCCCACAGGTTATGTAACTCTACCCTAATGACCTTAAGGGATGTGGCTGGCTGTCTTGTGAGTCGCAAAGCATTAGTAAACAGATTTTATTATTATTATTACAAATACTGCTAAAATATGGCAGCTGAAGAATGTGGTAGAACCGAATATGTTCAGGCTGCATGGAGCTGTTATGACCTTTGTGCTAACAGAGATGCCCCAGAGAGGAAATACAACCATATAAACAAACTTCCAGGTTGCATTGTTTCCGCTGCTTTTGGCACCTCAGGGGAGGTTTATACTTTGCAGAGATTGTACTGGTGCTCAGCTATAAAAAAACACTGTAGACAATAGTCTGTAATATAACACTATTCCTTTAATTGCAAGTGCAGTAGAGTGTTTAATGGAAATTGGTTTTATTGTTGGACTTAAAGAGCAGTGTACAGTCATCTAGATACTTTGTTGTGAGGGCTTTTTTCAGATCGGGTGTCAAGGTGAAGTGCGGTCTAATAGTTTATGCACAAGTTGTGGAGCTGAAGTGGCTAGCAGCATCGGGCTATAGAGCTGTCACCCTGCTGCCCAACAGTTTCACAGTGAATAATCAGGAAGCGACACCTTGATACTGCAGCCACAACTGTGGCTGTGTCTGTGGTCAGGCCAAAAGTGAAACTGAGAACTGTTTAGAGACACAGTGTCCTGCGAAGGGTTCTCATAAGCGAGGAAAGCCTGCTGTTTTCCATTTGGAACATTTCAACCTATTGCTCCGAGCGTGATGACATCACCGAGCCCAGTCCAGGTTCACCGTTCACTTCAAAGGATGAGACATCTCTGCCTGTTCAGTTGGTGAAGCACAAGTGCGTGTGTTGAGAATAAGAGATACTTTGAGGTAAAAAAAAAAAAGAGCAGTCTTGGTTTAGAGTTTATTAGATTCTGAAGAGACTGGCAGGAACAAAGGCAAGGAATGAGGGTTTTTTCCTGCTGCGTTATGCAACCACTTGAGCTCTCTCTCTCTAGCAGCAGTTTTCTAATAGGACCCCACCCCCTCACTCAGGACAGCCTGCTCTTTTCAAGCAGCATCATTTCCTGTAATGTACTTCATTTAGAATCCCCAAGTAAATCATCAGCTTCTCTTCAGCTGTGTTTATTTCTCTACGTTCCCATTGCTGTGACGTGCAGACTGCTGCTATTGGTTTGAATCACCAAGCCTTAGAATATTGCTGATGGAAATTAATTCTCCACTTCCTGGATTAGACTCCACAACTCAGTCAGCGGAGACTGTTATGAAGTGAAGACCTATTTATTTGAAAAACAACTTGCCAATCAGCTCTTAGCGTTGTATCAGCAGTATGCACAGGCTGCATATTAGTACTGATGTTATATTCATTTCAAGCTCTGTGCATTCATGTTCTTGCTTGTATCAATCATTTATGTTTGTAAACCCAAAATCTGAGTGGTTTACTGAGGGATTTCATTCTGATCATCCATGATGAACATGATGCACTTCTTTTACATTATAAATAATTCATAACTTTAAAGTTACCACAACACTGAGGCCTTGTGTTCTTTGGCTGCATCTCCTAGCGGTGATAACAGAATGGCTTGTGATCAAGGACAAAATGATAATCCGTCTCCGTTTATCTCCGCTCTGAGCAATGGGGATTTTAACTTTGATGAGCCCTACATTGGACAACTCGTTGCAGTCCAGTTAGCAAAACAATAGGGTTATATGTAGGACTGCAGCTAACAAGTGTTTCCATTATGTTTCATTAGTTATTCATCTCTTCAATTTGTTTAGTTTGAGCATGGTGAATATTGAGCAGCTTATTTTCAATGTACTTCTAATCAAAACTCTTAAACCAAAAGACATGCATTTTATAATTATACAAGAAGAGAGCAATTCCAGATTTGAAAACTGGAAGCAGAGAATGTTTGGCATTCAGCTCGATAAAAGACATAACGTTTAAACAATTCCGACAATTGTTGCTAATACATTTTTTGCCAACCACACCATTTTGGAATTAGTTCTGTGCATTAGGATGACACTCACAACAGGCTTTTTAAACAAGATTGTTTGCATTTGCAATCCTTCCCAGCATGTGTTGCCTTCCATAACATGACAATATCAAATCACTGTTTACTTCTAAGCCCGGTGTTAGAAGTGCATCCTAATCACACCGTAGCATGTCAGTGTATACTTCCATATTCACAGCTGTCAGAGTTGTAGTGAGCCTTTAATGCCAGTGTCTGCCCACAAATATTGACCTGGCAGGTTGGAAAATAGAGTAATCATTGATGTGGCAGTAAACCGCTTCCTCTCATCGCGGCGACTAATTGATACAACAGCCAGGAACAATGACCGAAATCCCCACTGTGTCCTCGCTGCATTTCCCAGTGGACTTCACGTGGATGTTGTGACGGGCTGAAAGCTCCGGCGTTGTCTTTGTTGACGGATGAGGAATAAAAGAAGAAGCGACGTCTCCCTTAATTGAACTGTAGGTCAGTGAGGAGGTCAGGACCAATCGAGATCTGGAGGTCACGGATTTCGTTGATGCTGATCTGCGTCATAGTAACCGGGAACTAATTATGGGCATCCCCAGAGTGCCCTTCAAAGCTCCAGTCAATTGACGAGGCCTTAGTGTGTAAACTGATGATGAGGCGCGTTATTTACGGTCACACCTTGAGTGTTCTTTTCCGTTAAGAACTTCCTCCCGAGCTAAGCAGTTTGTGTGATGCTCCTCTGGAGACCAGCACGTATGATCTCATGTTTACAGGGACGCCTTAAGAAAGCAGATTTACGTCAGCGTGGGTTTAGCGTGCTCATGATTTCCGCCACCGATTGTTTAAATGCTGACTGGTTTTATGAAGAGATGACACTAAGTCCTCCTCGGTTTCCTCAGAAGTCAGCCTCCGAGTGATCAATGGGCAAATCCTCTTAAACCTCCTGCTCATATTTCACTTCTTCTCAACTTAACCGTAAGCCCTTAAATGAGTTTGTTCTGAGACTTGCAACATTGACTGTGGATCATGGCAGTAACAATGGGAGCATGTTCTATTAGTGAGGTAATTTGATTACATGCTGGTTAATCCTTTCAGACTGGAGTGCACGCTCTAAGAATTGGATTAAGCCCTTAAACTATGATTACTAAGATCACTTAACCATTCACATGTAATGGTTAAAGGAGGTGGATCTCAATATCTCTGAGGATGGGTTCCATTTTTTATTCATTTCTACTCCTTTTTTCATTCTCTGGGCTTCGTAGTTTGTGTTGTTGATCCTTAAAGCACACACTGGTTTTATTGTTTTGCATTAACCGCTATTAAGGCTACGGTCTAAAATCCTCACAAGATAACATTTGTGAAAACAAACAGGCTTTCATCCACAGCCTGTGCCCGGTTCTGTTTTTTAAACAGTTTGTCTCTGTTTGTGTTCCCACCCAGCTCCGGGTTGACCCCATCCCAATATGCAGTTTCTGTCTTGGAACGAAAGAGTCAAATCGGGACAAGCGGCCAGAAGAGCTGCTGTCCTGCGCAGACTGTGGGAGCAGTGGTAAGTCAGCTTGATGTACTCACAAGCCACAACATGCTGTCGTCTGTACACAACGAGTAGCATGCTAGCAAAGGCTCACAGTAACACAGGGAGGAATAGTATTGGGCAATATGGTTCAAATCATTAGTGCTTTATTAGAGGAGGAGTCATTCAATACAATGTGTTTATGCCATTCATTAAATCAGACAAAACTCTTCAAATACATCTTGCTAGTTTTTAACTTCAATTTGGAATAACTCATTTGGACCAGAATATGTTCACATTTCGTCAAGTTCTATAGTTGTAATATTATAAAAAAGGAAAAGAATGATAAAAAAATCTCTGGAAAGAATTAAGATAGCACTCCAAATTGTTCTTAACTCAATCTCTACATGTATGGCAGCCATTCAATTCCACATGTTGTCAGTAGTTTATAGAATAAAAAAAAAAAATGAATTTCACTCAAACACATACCTATAAATAGTAACACCAGAGAAACTGATAATGCTGCAGTGGTCTCTTAATTGTTTCCAGATCTGTATTTATATATATATAACATTTGTTGTTATTGCCATAGAGTTATAGCATGAAATTGTTTGTTTTCAGCTGGCCAAATGTTTATTCAACTAATAGAAATTCCCTTAGTGCCTGCAAAATGTTAATACAATCTGATATATCAGAGCTACTTTGTTATAGAGCTTGTACAAAAAAACGTGTGATTGTTGACACATTTTCTTTAATCCGATTATTATCTTAATCTCCCGACCCTGGGAGCAGTAGTACTCGGTTAGGCAGATGTTACATTCGGTTAGGCAGATGTTACATTCTTGCTCCATATTTTTTACTTCCCTTTAAGGGATTTATTAGAAGAACAATGTTCAAATTGAGTGGCTGAAGAGATCCAAATTGCTTGCAACCCTCAGTGGGCTCAAGAAGGGCAGATGCTCTATAAGTGGCCATTAGAATCTGAAATCACCCGAGTCATTTAAGCTCAATTCAGATTCTTCTTATAGAGCGCAGGGGATCAGAGATCAACCCTTTCCCCTCTGCAGATTGGTGGCATTTCCTTTACTGTTCCCTTTCTTTCCCAGGCAAAATGGCTAAAGCCCCATAAAATTACCTCTGCCAAGGAGTCATTTCTGTTTGAACAATTATTTGAAATGCCGTAAGGAATTGTTCTCCTGGTGACATTTTTATAGCTCATATTTGACTAAGTAGCGTCGAGGTGGTTTTCATTAACCGCTCGTAGTGTACACAAATTGTGCTCTCACTGTAAAACAGCTGTTTTACAACCATGAGCGGGGCGAGGGAGACGGCGGGCTTTTACATGACTTTCATGGATCGGTTTCCATTAGAATGAGTGCTGCTACTGTTTCTGCCTCATTAAGATCAAATTATCTGTAATTAGCGGCTCAGATGTTTGATCACACTGTTATAAGACCTAACGTGTGGCTGGGGAACGGAAGTGTGGCGGACATACTGGCCCAGCATTGTTTTTAATGATGTAATGTGTTAATGTTTAACCTTGCTGTGTGAGTAAATGGAAAGCCTTGTCTCTAGCTCTGTGACACAGTCAATACTGGTAAAGAACAATACAAGAAGTGTGTGCTAATATGCATTTTCTATTGCTTCTGAAGGGCATCCATCATGTCTGAAGTTCTCCCCTGACCTAACCTCAAATGTGAAGAGATTACGATGGCAGTGTATTGAATGCAAAACCTGCAGCTCCTGTCGAATACAGGGGAAAAATGCTGTAAGTATAACGCTGCCTTCATTTTAACACACACCATTATCTTGAAGGTAGATCCCATTTTGTGAGTCCCTGAGGATGTGTTGCTTTTCCCTCAGATTTGTAAAGCCTCTCTTATTGGGCTTATTTTTCCAAAAGACTTTAAATGACGGGGGGGCTGTTACATGTATGCAACGGGGACATCCCTCACACGTGCCTGCTGTTCCCTTTCAGGATGAGATGCTATTCTGCGACTCATGTGATCGGGGCTTTCACATGGAATGCTGCGACCCGCCGCTTTCAAGAATGCCAAAAGGTGAGGTGTTTACACTGTCTGGCTCCTCTGTTTCCCTCTCTGCTGTCAATTCAAAGCCTTTTCTTCACACACGGCCGTTTGGGGCTGTCACTCACTACACAGAGAGGCAGCAATGGCTTATTAGAAGCTCTGCATGCCTATCAAATTATTCCAGCATCCCCAGGGAGATTCGCTATCTCTGGATTACAGTAGTGACCCTGCAGCAAGGCTTGTAATGACGGCGCACGTACTGTTGTAGGACATTTGGCAGGCAATTCATACAAGTCACATTGCTTTACTCAACACGCCGACACCAATTCTATTTCACTGGACACAGAATTGACCCAATGTTTTTCTTATGGATTTTCGCTTTGTGCTGGGTAATTGATTGTCATTGGGAGCTGGTGGGATTCTCGCCAGCTCTCGGTTAAAGGAAATGTTTCAAATGAACGTACTGTATGTCCTCTGAATTGATGAACCCACTCACACGGTACTCTTTGCGCTTGGACACCCTCCAGGGACCTGGGCCTGCCAAGTCTGCAGGCCGAAGGAGAATGGAAAGAAGCTGCTGCACAAGACAGCCGATCAGATCAAACGTCGATATGCAAAGCCAATCGGAAGGCCCAGAAATAAGCTCAAACAAAGAATGTGAGTGTGCAGCCATATGAATATTAGCAGTATCATCTTGACTAAGGGAAATTCATTTTGGTTAATTGTTTTTTTTTTTGTATTCTGAGATAATTGCTACGATCCGGGAACATGGCTACTTTGTTAAAAACTAAATTAGGAACATTGTTTTGTGCATGTTTTAAAATCCGAGCAATTGCTGTAATGAAAACAATGTATCATACCAGATAACTGTTGTGGTCAAAACTACTGAATAAGATCAAAGCTGTAATAAACCGGAATAATCTTTTACAAGGAATAGGAACCGAGAGTACCAAGCAATCAGGAAGTAAAAACAAAACAATGAGTTTTTGTCACTCATTTATACAAAAAATGTACTCCGGCACAAGTGAACTTCACAGAGTTTTTATATTTATTTGTCCATTTTTTCCCAAAATCCCAAATAAATAAGGAATTCTAGAGATCCGATATATACTGCACATTTGTTGAATATGTACTCAGATCAGGAAATTGTAACAAAACTATCAAAAGTAAAACAACCTATTATTCAAGATGGATTCTTTTTTTCATATAAACATTTAATGTTGGATCAATACAATGAATGCATGTGTGAAATGAGCACTTTATTGTTGGTGGGTTAGTTTATAACATTGCATGATATATTAAAAGTTGATTACATGCTTTGTCTGTAAATCTGTTTTAATCCGCAAATTACTGTATACATCAGATAAATGCAAAGGAGTAAAAAGTACAGCTGCATAAAAGGAAAATACAGGTACCTCAAAAGTGCATTACTTGAGTAAGCATACTTTGTTAAATTCCTCATCTGTCAACAAGACCTGACCTCCTCTAACCCCTCTTGTGTCCGCAGGTCTGTAACCAGTGGTGACGGCTCCATGGTAGCACTTGGAGGAAGGGGGTCACCTGGTAGGGGTCAAAAGATTACCGTCTGTTCCACACCTTCATCTGGTCATGCTGCATCTGTGAAGGACTCCAGAGACAGATTGGCTGTTGCAGACCCCCGTTGTGCGGTCGACGCCACCCAATTCACCACTTCCACCCCCACCACCTCTCCCCCCCCCACGCCCACCTCCACCCCAGCTACACTCACCGTTAACAAGAAAACCAAAGGGCTTATCGATGGGCTTTCCAAATTCTTTACCCCTTCCCCAGTGGGCCGTCGCTCGCGAGCCGTAGAGTCGCAGTTAAGCTCTAGAGACGATGGTCCGCCCCAACTGTCCATGCCACCAGAGCCGTTTGCCTTTGCTGCTGACGCATCTCAAAAGATAACCCCCTCTTCCTCTGCACTTCCTCACGCTCCCACGCTGCCAGGACATAGCCCCCCCTCGCAGGTGTCCAGCAGCTCCACCTCTGCTAACTCGCCCCAGAGCTCCTCCAGCCAGTCTAGTGTTCCCTCCCTGAGTAGTCTCTGCAATAGCAGCCAACTTAAGGGACTATTTGACGGACTATCTCACATCTTTACTACTCAGGGACACTCGCGGAAAAAGAGACTACCTTGCTACGCCCCGCATAAGCGCATGCATCATAAGCAGGACTCCCCCCATGAATCCATAGGTGGGCCCCAGCGCCTTGGAAAGAACGAGCATAGTAAAAATAGGTTTCACTCCACGTCTGCCGGGCAGGGCCGACCCAGAGGACACCCATTTAAGATGGTCAGTCATTTCAAACGTAACCCCTTCCTTAAAAAGCACAGGACACTAGGCAGGCTGAGGTATAAAGTGAGCCCTCAGAAGGGAGCCCTCTCACCAGGAAAGGGAGACTTGACAGACGGAAGAATTAAGCCTGAGAATAATCATGGTAAGCAAGGCTTGAAAACTCCAGCCAAGACCTGCGTCTCCACACCTTTTAAGCTTCTTCTTTATTTATTTTAAAGCTTGACACTCGCAGTTATTATTTATTTTTTTCCAGACTAGAGCTAATCTTTTCTTTGAGAAGACACCCTCAACATCCTAACAGACTACTAATCTTCTGCCTAATTTGAATTCTTTTAACCCAGTTTCGTTGCGTTTTGACTTGGCTGCGGGGTTCACGTGGCTTCCATCCTCTCGCCCGTTGGCTTTTGTCATAGTGCATGGCCCACTAACTCCCTCATCTTGCTCCTTGCTCTGTCCTTGACCCCTCTGCTGTAGTGCGCACATTGTGATCACTACCTAGTAGAGTCTATAGTCACATCAGCGCTCTCATCATCCCACCCTCACTCTTGAAATCACTGTCTCCACTCAACCTCACTTCCAGCAGTCATTAGACACATACTACCCAGTGATTCACCCACCCAAGTTGACATGATGATTATAGCCAGAAGTGCAGTAACCCTTACATTTGACTGTCTCCAGGAGTGAAGTCACAGTTTAAAGACATAACACGTAGGAATAACAAATGGGTATATATTTAACGCAGTTCTAAACAGCACACTGCACAAACACTACTTACCCTGGCAGCACATTCCCATAAATATGTTAATGACACATCACGTCCACTTATAATGGCTTTTTGTTTTGGTGGTTATGTCATAGTGTTGATGTCTTTCATAAAATGACTGCCTGCTCTCCAACATCAGTTGCTTTTCATGTCGACACTCGCTCCCTTCACTGCATCTGCTTCTTCATTCAGGGAAACTGTCTTGGTGGATGACTAAGCACATGAAAGCGGTTACGCAATTAGAGTGATTTAGTTTCACTTCATTACATTAGGGATTTTCATATAAACATGCAAAGATGATACATTATGAAATTCCTCAGAGACACGGCCTCAAACCGGCTCAGCAGCAGCACTCACAGTATAAGGCACATTTGCACAGAATGCATTTATGAGATAATTCAGCCACGGCTGCTTCAAACAGGACGGTGCTGATGTGCTGTCTGATGTATTGATGGTGTGTCATTGTTCCTGAATCAGGCCACAACGGGGAGCTGCGTGTGAAGCAGGAGGCCCACGCCGACTTTGCCGCCATGTCCAGAGATCACGTGATGGAGGAGGACATCGAGGCGTTCATGCACGTCCAGGAAATCGCAATGCAGGTGGGAAAACTTGGAAAGGGACATCTTCAACTTCCACTGGAATTAGAGGCTTAATTGAGCACTTGGCAACTTTTTTTAATTGTTTTTGAAATGGGCAATACAAAAAAGGCTTTTAAAATGACATATCAAATGGGTTACATCGTATACACTTACTGTATACATAGTTACAGATCTCACATATTTGACATATTGTTCAAAGTGTATGTAAATGAAAGTAAAGATCGATTATTGCAGTTTGTAAGGTTAACCTTTATCGATATATCTGTGTTTTTAAAGAGATATTCGTCCTGGGCTATAACTTAACAGAAAAACAACTTTTTTAAACATTAGGAAAAAACCAAAGCCAACTGATAGACAATTTGCAATTTTTTTTAAACCCAAGCATTCGTTTTTTTTAACATTTTTGAGTGACAAGATATTGTATTATGTTCTTTTTCCACACGTTCATAGTGTTAGCTTCCCCTGAATAACATCCTAATCACCTTCACATACTGTATCTCCATCTTCGATTCTCCCCCCTGTTTCCATATAACGTGGGCAGTTGAGTAGTCTTTGTATGTAATGCTTTGCCAATACCGCTTTTATGGACTGGTTATTAGAGACACTGTAAGATTGAATTATCTGGGTCACCACATTCATCCGTTTGTTTTTATTCAATCTTTTCACAGAGGTCTGGCTCTCTGATGAACACAGACTCCATGCGATGGCCTACCCTCATTGAATTTGGGAAGTATGAGATCCAAACCTGGTACTCGTCGCCTTACCCTCCTGAATATTCAAGGTAATGTTGCTTTTACTGCACACATAATGCCAGTTTCTATTGTTACTTGAGTTGCCATTTATTTCAATGTCCTCTAAAAAAGCCTCTTATGCTGAAATACAAACTCTTTCTTTTTTGCAGATTACAAAAGCTTTATCTGTGTGAGTTCTGTCTAAAGTACATGAGGAGCAAAAACATTCTCCAGAGACACACAAAGAAGTGTGGCTGGTTTCACCCTCCAGCCAATGAAATCTACAGAAAGGACGACCTTTCCGTATTTGAGGTCAGCTTCCCTTTAAAGCAATAAAGCAATAACTGTATGCTGCAAGAGATTCCACTGAATGGGTTCTGGGAAGAGGAGGGGGGGGAATGGGAACTGTTTGAACACTGTCCTCTTGGTCTTTTTATTCCGTGTTTAGGTTGATGGAAATGTCAGCAAACTATTCTGCCAAAACCTCTGCCTGTTAGCCAAGCTTTTCCTGGATCACAAGACCTTGTATTATGATGTGGAGCCTTTCCTGTTCTACATACTTACAAAGAATGATGAGAAAGGCTGTCATCTTGTGGGCTATTTCTCCAAGGTAAGAATTACAGGGTGATTATATATGGGAAATGAAAGAACACCGCACGTCGTTTTTGAAATGATGATACTGATACAGTTAGACGTTTCTGTAATTTGTCCAATTTTTTAAACTGGGATTGAACGAGTCGATTAATTTACAAACCAAACATGCGATAAATTGAAATGTATTAGTTTTGCACGATATCGTACCAAAGCATTAGAGTGCTTTACAAAAAAACAACACAACAAAAAACTTTACTTGCATATAAACAAAGACATCAATGCATACTTACACATAAACATATACATACATACACACATGCAAACAAACAAGCAAGTCTAAAAGGAGAATGCAATACTTAAATACTGAATGCCTTTTCACCAGACTGAAAGTGTGAGGATTTCTGCTTTTGTGTGTTTTACATCATTGTGTATTGACGACAGTGATGTACAAATATAAAAAAAGCTAAATGAAGATAAAGCTAAATGTCATCACATTTTCTCTATTATCTGACATTAAACAATTGAATAATCGAATCATCAACAAATAATTGACCGATTAATTGACAAAAGGATTATTATCATTTGTTGTAGAATAAGCCGTGTGTGTGTGTGTGTGTGTGTGTGTGTGTGTGTGTGTGTGTGTGTGTGTGTGTGTGTGTGTGTGTGTGTGTGTGTGTGTGTGTGTGTGTGGGTGTGTGTGTGTGTGTGTGTGTGTGTGTGAGTGAGAGTGAGCGTGTGATGTCTGTGTATGTGATGTCTGTGTATGTGATGTGTGTGTGTGTGTGTGTGTGTGTGTGCGTGTGATGTCCGCGTGTGTGTGAGCGTGTGATCTCTCTGTGTGTGTGTGTGTGTGTGTGTGTGTGTGTGTGTGTGTGTGTGTGTGTGTGTGTGTGTGTGTGTGTGTGTGTGTGTGTGTGTGTGTGTGTGTGTGTGTGTGTGTGTGTGTGTGTGTGTGTAGGAGCTTTAGACAAGGACAATGGCAGGTGCAGTAAATTGCCAGCTTCAGCAGAGCTCTGACATACTTGATCTGTTTCTCCTTCCCTCAGGAAAAGCTTTGCCAGCAGAAGTACAACGTCTCCTGCATAATGATCATGCCTCAGTACCAAAGGCAAGGATTTGGAAGGTTCCTTATTGATTTCAGTAAGTTCCTTAATGCTTTTTTAGACCACTGAACTGCCTTGTTTGTTTGTTTTCTCTTTGGTCTTTACAAATAATTTCAGATTAAGGGCTGTATTTGTCGCTCGTGGCAAGGTGCTGTTATTCGGTTAAGGCTTTGAAGTAGCCTAATCAAGAGCATTCATGTGCAACGCTAAAGCAATCACATAAGATTAGGAGTGAGAAACATAGCATTCCGGCTGCATACATTATCCGATTGGCCAATAGTATTTCATCCAAGCTTTTTCATCGAATTCTCTCTCGTGATGAGGTGAAGATACTGCTTTTATGTTTTAGTGCAGTAAATGCAGCACATACAATATTTAAAGCCTCGCGGTCCACTTTTTGAAAACAGTTGCTGCCTTAAGTGGATTTCTGTGTTCAGGCTGGCAGTCTTTTTCCCATCATTATAGGCGTTTTATTGTTTTGAAGAGTTGTCTCTATGCCGAGTTCGTGTGTGATGAAGAAAAGGAGCGAGAGCGGGGAGGGGCGGGCGGTAATGGAGCATTTGATTTCCTGTTCACTTTGGGAGCCATTGAGAGACGAGATGCAAGAGGATCTGATATTGAGAGTGTGCTGATAACAAAGACGGGGATTAAGGGAGATTGAACACAGCTGAGTTCTGAGCTCTTTGAAGGCTTTATTGGAAAATGTAGCTTTGGAGCTGGAAGTTGTTTAGATTAAGATGTTCTGTTATATTGGATTGTATTAGAGGAACACTTTGTCTCAGGTAGAGTGGTGCATTAGTGGATGTCTGTGTGAAATGCTACCTTTCAAATCATAATTCAAAGGTCTCAGAGCAGATTTTTTTGTTTTGGTTTATTAATGTTAATATACTCGCAAAGCAATACAAAATTAAATATGACTTTTTTCAATTAATTAATTTGAATATCACTTTGTTATCACAGGCTCCTCTTCTTAGCTTTAGTAATGAATATTGTCATGATTACTGGAATATTATGTGTTGACTGTTTGGTGATTAGATTTGCTTGTTTGGTTCTCGGTAGTGGGTGCACATTAAAACGCATTAATTAATTTCATGCCGCTCATAATGGATGACCCTTGACAGGGCCGCTATAAAACTAATTACAGACAGATACATATTTGTATTAGTTTTTTTTCTTTCTTGTTCATTATCTCCCCTAAGTGCAGTCTCTTGTGAGCAATGACATCCAGCTGCTTCTCTGTTTCGCTCTGTCGCTTTGTTTCCTCTTTACTCCCCTCTTTCTACCTCCTTTGTTGCCCTTGCCAGCATGTATCATAGCTTCTGACAGAGGTGGAAGGAGAGGAAAACTGATTGCCTCGCCTCCCTTTATACTGTTTGAAGGTGAAATCCCAACCAGGGTTCGGTGTCACATCGTTACATGAATATGTTATCCATAAGGGAGGGGGTGTGAGGATTGAATTGCAATCGAAAATAACCCAGCAGCAGCCTCTGGCTTGACTAAAGCATTTTGTTTTTGTTTGAATCTTGTCTTTTTAGGTTACCTTCTCACCAGGCGCGAAGGACAAGCCGGCTCCCCGGAGAAACCGCTGTCAGATCTGGGTCGCTTATCCTACCTGGCATATTGGAAAAGTGTCATACTGGGGTACCTTTATAAGCATCCAGATAAACACATCAGTGTTAAAGGAATAAGCAGGGCCACTGGGATGTGTCCGCACGACATCGCCGCTACTCTCCAGCAGCTCGGCATGATTGACAGACAGGATGGCAGGTCAGTTTCCGCGCCGCAGTCTCCTTCAGCCTCCGCTTCTCCTCGCTGTCTGACTTATCCAGGCCAGCGGGTATTTTTAACAGCATATCCATTAATGCAGCCGAATATTGACAGAAGTAAGTCAGGTTAAGCACCCCCAAGGACACGGAGCACCTGCTGTCCCAAAGAGCTCGTCTTTGTGCTCGCTTTTAACCACACATCACCTCCTGTCCACCCCTTCTTTTTGTTGACATGGGCTGTTTCTCCCTGCGACCTAGGATCGTGTTGATCAGAAGAGAGCGATTGATCCAGAGGCACATGGAGACCATGAGGGCGAGCCGGCGAGGGAACGAGGTGGACCCCGACGCCCTGCGGTGGACGCCTTCGACCAATATCAACGCCGTGCTGTCTGAGGAGGAGAGGGAGGAAGAGATGGATGTAAGCCCTCTCGTTCATTTAGCAGACACTAGTTATTTGTTTACTCGTCTGCTCTGCTGTTTGTTTGATTAACTGGAGAGTTCAAATAGAGGCCGTTAATGGGGAAAGCATTATCACCGTCAGCAGGCATCTAATGTTGTGCAAAATTGCCCGAAATCAGTTATATACATAATTGATAGTGCTGAATATTCCATGAAATGCAATCTTTCCACGGTTGTTTAACGGAGACGTTCCCTCCATGACGGGCACACAGCCAATCGGGACGCTGCTCTTATTATCTGGAGGGAACCTGCGGTGATTCATTTGTCATGATGTTAATTCCAATCTCTTGTTTTCCCATTAGCATCATTGCTCAGATGTTGGAGCTGTGCGTGCGCCTCTTCCCAGAGATAATGCGTCTTGTCTGTTTAATTACCAGGCGGAGCGGCTGAAGGAGCAGGCCGGTTGCTGGGAGAAGGAGGAGAGGGGGGGTTTCATGATGACTCACGGTAGCAGGCCACCTCTCACCAAGGTCCACTGCAAGGTTCCCTTCAGGACCTACGAACGCCGGCCCACGCTTTCCTGGACCCGGCGCGTCCAGCAGTCACAGGAAGTGAGCGATGACGAAGCCGATGACGACGATGACGACGATGACTCGGACGTCTCGCCACCCATCCTCACTAAAGCCCATGCGATGCTGGCTGCCAAGAGAAAGGTGACTTTTATTGTTTGTTGATGTGAATCATGCCTCTTGAAAGTCAGAGCAGGGGTGTCCAAACTACGGCCCGGGGGCCAAATGCGGCCCGTGGGCTATTTTGAATTGGCCCTCTGCTAATTAAAAAAGTGTAATGAAATATGGCCCATAAATGAAACTTGTACTTGTCTTATATTGTACTTCTTTAATATATATGACACAGTATTCATGTCCATTTTCCAAATGAATTCAGTCAACTAAAGTAGAAAACATTTTCTAACAAATCTAAGTTGATAAGAAAAAAGCCCAATCATTTATTTACATAACACGCCTGAAATATACCCTTAATATATCCTCTTATTATAACAAAATATTGCCAACAAAATAAATTAAACCCCATGGAGAGCTGTGATGAAGGCTTTTTTTTCAAGCATGATTGACCTACATTTGATTGATTTTGCTAACTTCTAACTGAACTTATGAGGCCATATACCTCTAGGGAGTGGCCCAGCCCTTCCTATGTGTTTCCGTATGTGGCCCTCGGAGACAAAAGTTTGGACACCCGGATTATCTCATTGATTGTCTGGAGTTTTATTCTAGGACAAAGTGGAGTTGAATGTATACCATTAGATATTTTCCTTCATTAGAGACCATGTTGTGTACTCTGGTGAGAAGGAAAGGTTTTTATAAATATTCATGAATTCAGTGCAGGGTTCAGTGGCTTCCTCCTGTCATCTGCAGCCTCCCCGCGTGCCTGCAGCTGGAGATAATAGATTGTGTTTTCACTGCCGGTGTCGAGACTGCAGGCTAAACCTTGTACTATTGTCAATGGTCATGGTTAATTTACTGCCCTCCTCTGTGCTTCTCACATCTGTTCTGTCTATATGGCACTGCCCTCTTGTGCTGGAGATAATATTACAGCGGGCCTCGTGATGCAAGGGAGACCTTGTTCAACCAAAACACTATGGAAACCAGAAGAGACTGACACAGGCTGTTGGAGTTCATTAAGTGCATTAGTTACAGTATTGATTTCACATTCTTCTGTCGGAGAGGAAAGCGGTCGAGTCGTAGGCTGCCGCTGGGAAACAACTGGAGAATGTAAAATATAGACTGTGGCTTCTGCTTACTCTGAACCTCTCAGCTGTGGTTTTCCACACCAGGCTGCTTTGCTTAAACCTTTAGTCTCACAGTGTGCTTTCAACATTTTTTGGCACACCAGTCTGAATGAATTTCTGCTACACACTCAGAGAGGTCATAGACCTAGTGCCCTTGTGTTCAGTCTTTACAAAACTCCTCTACTCTGATGGAGCTTTTATTCTGTTTTCATCGGTTCCTCTTTTATTTGTTTTGCAGAGATCCATTGTGCTCAAAAAGAGAGGGCGTAAAAGAAAGAGAATAAACAGCAGCGTGACAACAGAAACCATCTCTGAGAGGACAGAGGTGCTGAACGAACCGTTCGACAACTCCGACGACGATGAGCGTCCGATGCCCCTGCTGGAGCGCACCTGCAGAGTGGGCGAAATGGAGGAAGAAGAAGAAGAAGAAGAAGAAGAAGAAGAAGAAGAAGAAGAAGAAGAAGAAGAAGAAGAAGAAGAAGAAGAAGAAGAAGAAGAAGAAGAGGAGGATGAAGAGGAGGAGGATGAAGATGATGAAGAGGAGGAGGAACAGGAGGACAAGATACCAATTGCACCAATGAAACGCCGGAGAGGTCGCCCGAGGCTGGAGAAAAATGCACGAAGAGACAATCTTGAACACTGGAATGAAGGTATTTACATCTCATAAATGTAGTTTTATAGCAGACTGTTTTGCTCTCGCAGCTTCATTAAAGTGTGTGATATTCATTTATTTTCAACTTGCAGGGGCTGACATCCTCTATAAGAGACCCAGCAGACCCCGTCCAGTGAAACGGAAGAAGGGCTGGCCGAAAGGAGTGAAACGCGGCCCTCCTAAGTGGAGACTTAAGAACGAGCGGAAGATGGGCTTCAAGCTGAACCTCTACACGCCCCCTGAAACGCCGATGGAGGCAGAGCAGCACCATCTCCACACTGAAGAGGCCAAAGAGGAGCCAGACGAGGATGGAGTCAGCGCCGACGAGGGCAGGACGGCAGGCAGAGGCTCGGCCAGTCCAGATGTTACGATGGAGCGGCTCCTCTCCGAGCCCCCGAGCCCTGCTGACCATGGCTCTCAGAAGTCGAGCTCCCCCGAAGGATCGCCTGTCGCTTCTCCTGCGTGCTCACCCTGCGCCTCACCCTGCGCCTCACCCTGCGCCTTGTCCCCTACGCCTGAGGACAGAGCAGACTCCCCAGAACCACCTGAGGAGGACCAGCAGGAGAGTGACCCCGGGCAGGACTCCCCATCAAAAGAGGTGGAACACAGAACATTGGAGCCTTCACTGGAGAACGCCAACGCAGAGGAGGATGAGGAGGACGAGCAGAGAACTCGGATGGAGGATCAGGATGCTGATGATGAGGACGACAGCCACAGCAAGCAGGCAGAACCTGAGAGCAGCAAAGCAGAGTTTGAAAGAGAGACTTTGAAAGAAACACCTGAGTGCACATCGCCTTTTTTAGATCAAAAAGAAGACAACGACTCTGAGTTGAGTCAGCAGGTTTCTACAGTACCTCGTAGTGAAGAGGAGCAAGCTACAGCTGCTGAGAGCATCCAGCATGAGGCGATGGCAGAAGAGACAATAGCAACACCAGCGCCTGAAGCCGTAGCAGTCGCTTCAGTCGCAGCTGCAGACTCTGATAACCCTGTGGAGTCTGAGTCAGAGGAAGAGAGCATGTCCAGTCCCTGTCCCGATCGGCCCCCTGCTCAGCCTACAGAGAGGCCGGCGCTCAGCCCCCTGCTGCGACAGGACCCCCCCATCTGCACCGAGATTGACTCAGAGACGGCTCAAGCTGTTCAGTCCCTGACGCAGGAGACAGAGAGGGAGAATGTGTTCCAGGGCTGTGTGGAGAGCCAGGAGCGCTGCAGGCCCCTGCAGACCTACACCCACGTGGCACAAAGCCCCCAGCTCACCTCGCTGGATGACTGCCCCCAGTCAGACCACAGCAGCCCCCTCTCCTCTGCCCAATCCCATCCCAGCCAGTCGGTACGCTCCGTCAACAGCCCGGCGGTGTCCATCCTGGAGAGCGGCTACACTCAGATCAGCCCGGACCACAGCGCCATCTCGGTGCCGTCGCTGCACAACATGGAGACCAGCCCCATGATGGATGTGCCGTCGGTGTCGGACCACTCGCAGCAGGTGGTGGACAGCGGCTTCAGCGATCTGGGCAGCATCGAGAGCACCACGGAGAACTACGAGAACCCCAGCAGCTACGACTCCACCATGGGGGGCAGCATCTGCGGGGCGGGTCCCTCCCAGAACAGCTGCTCCTACGGCAGCATCCCCCCCAGCGGCCTGGCCCAGAGCAGCTGCGCCGTGAGCCAGCAAATGGCTGCGGTCAACCCCGGCAGCTGCGGCATGATTCAACAGAACAGCCTGAGCTCACCGCCGCACTGCAACGTGAAGTCGCCGCAGGGCTGCGTGGTGGTGGAGCGGCCCCCCAGCAACAGCCAACACAGCCAACACAGCCAGCGCAGCCAACACAGCTCCCACAGCAGGCAAGGCCCCCACAATCAGCACAGCCAACACAATCAGCTCGGTCCACACAATCAGCTTAGCCAGCACAGTCAACACAATCCCCACAACCAGCATAGTCACCACCACAATCACCATCTGCAGCACAATCAGCTCAGCCAGCACAATCAGCACGCGCAGCACAGCCTTCACAATCAACACAGTCAGCACAGCCAGCAGCAGCCCATGGCGCAGTGTGCCATCCCCACCAACTTCACCACCACCATGCAGCTGGCCGACATCCCCGAAACCGGAAACCCCAATTTCACCCTCTACGAGCGGATCAACCACCAGGGGGAGTACGGGGGCGGGCACTACTCCCAGTCGTCCGGCCTCAGCCTGGCCAAGCTGCAGCAGTTCACCAACACCTTCATCGAGCACCCCCACTCGCTGCCTTTCAACCACTCGGCCTCACACCCCATCACATCGTATGCAAACACCACGTCCCTGTCCTCGCAGCACTCCAGCCTGGTGTCCCTGTCCCAGACCCCACATCGAGTCCCCAACCCCCAGGTGCAGGCCACCATGACCCCGCCCCCGAACCTCAGCAGCCCGCCGCCCATGATGCTGCAGCGCAACATGGGCATCCCCCCCTCGCAGAGGATCCAGCCCCAAATGGCCTCCAAGAGTCACATCTCGGCACGCTCCAAGTCCGCCCCGCTGTCCCACCACCAGCAGCAGCAGATGTACGCGCGCCCCCCCCAGAGCGTGGCCATGCAGGCCCCCTCCAGGACGCTGGCCGCCATGCCGCGTATGAACATGAGCGTGAACATCATGCCGGCGCCGGGCTACAACGTCAACTCCATGAACATGCCCTCGCTCAACGCCATGAACAGTTACGGCATGAGCCAGCCCATGATGAACAGCAGCTACCATGGCAACCATGCCTATATGAACCAGTCACCCCAGTACTCTATGCAGATGGGCATGATGGGAACACAGCCATACCCCCAGCAGCCCATGCAGGCTCCACCACATGGCAACATGGTGTACACTCCAGCTGGTCACCATGGTTACATGAACACAGGCATGCCCAAGCAGTCGCTGAAAGGGCCTTTCATCAGGCGGTAACTCTCCGCTGGCCCTCCTCGCGTGCATTTGCTGTTCAGAGATGCACTGATTTGGCCTTTTTTCTTTTTTTTGTGTCTTTTTTTGTTATCGTTTATGACTTAAAAACCAGCAGCAGCACTTGGAAAGAATGCAAAAAATTTCGTCAATGAGTAACCCTTGAAGCTAATGTTAAAAAAAAGTATTTTTGTTTCTCCAGATGGGAAGCCTTACATCATTACGATGAGAATATATTTAATTAGTGTTAGTGTCTCTGATGTGTCTTTAGAGCAGGCGGTTCAGAGCTCAGCGGTAGAGATTTCATCAGTGGTCTTGCAGTCGTGTAGCAGCCTCAAATGAAGCCATTTAATGTGCCTGCTACAAGTGGAGTTAGTGGCTGTTTGAACCTGTTCAGTGTACCTGTCTAACAGTGCTGACAATTAGTTTGTACTATACTCATGCCTTTGTATATTTAAATTATTGTACTTATTTTGTAAAGTGACAACTAGCATGCTTCAGTCTCTGTTAGTGACAGTGCATTGAGTAGTACTGTACAAGTGTTGTGCTTAATAGCAAGCCATTTGAAAGATATCTGGCCTTTTATTAGGTTTCCCTCCACAGGGATAAGATGAAACTATATTTTGTTAATTCTAATAATGTAAAAAAAATGTAAACTTAGTCCTGTTTTCTGTTCGGTTTGAGAGGTTTTATTGCTATGTATGTATAATTCTGAAGTCTTTTGTAACAGATCTCCTTGAGGCAGCTTTCTGTTTAATAAAGCAGACTGATTTCTGTCAAAAATAACAAAGCATATCTCAGTGTTTGTACCCTGAACAATTCTAAAACATTTCAAAATGTCCAGAAGTGTGGCAGGATTTAAAAGAACTAAATTATTATAACGATGGATAACAATAAAGAAAATATAAATGTAGTCCAAAGTTGATATTTTACATAATGCCTTTAAAGCTACGTTTTCATTCCATCTGTAGATTTGTTTTCTATCTTTATAAAATGTTGGATTTATATTTTACCGAAGTGTAGAAGAATAGAGCCTGTGAATAGACCAAACTAAGCTAATGGCTTGCATGTAAAACGCAACTTGTACTTGTGTTTTTGTTTATATTGCTCTTTTGTAGCCTTTGTACCTGTACAGAGTTGCTGGTGAGAACAGGGGGGAAATACCTGGCTATGTGTACACAAATCGGACAGAATGACATTCTTGTATTTATGAATTTTCTCCTTTTGTCAGTCACTTAAAATGCTGTACATTTTAGCATAAGAATAAATTATGATTGACCATGTACTTGATTGTTCTCCTTTAATGTGAAACATTTACTAGCTGGAGGTGTTTCAGAATGAAGAGGCAATGACAGATCCACGCAGCTGTTCTCCCTGCAGAAAAGTATGTATAAAATAGAAAGACAAATATTAAATAGAAAACATATGACAGGAAGGTGAACTTGACCGCACTGAAACCTGACAACAGGAGTCATTCATCTAAATTGTAAAATCCCAGAAAAGTTTAGAAATTCTAAATATTGTTGCAACAACAGGGAGGCCTTGCATACCCATGCACATCAAGTATTAATTTGTAAACCTCAAGATTACAAGCAAATGGTTGCTACAACTTTACATTGAATATGCTCAAATGCTGTGTCATTTACATGGAAAGCATTCAGAGATCAATCTCTCAACCTGACTCGTAATTTAGTAACTTAGATTTGTAACATGACTCGAGACTTCTACACTTGTTTTTAGCTTAATTTGTCTCCCATAACTTAAAGTTGACTTGGACTATTCTTCATTACATTAGAAACTCGACTTGAGACCTGACTCTTTACAAATGACTTGAAAGTCAACTTGGACTTGAGGCCTAAATTGGAATAAAATGACTTGAGCCTCGACCTGAGGCTGAACTCGCCCCATGTTTCTGCTCTTCCTGTTTCTCCAGGAGCTGCACGTCCAGCTCCCTCAGCTGTTTCAGGAAGCCCCAGTTGGGGATGATTCTCCTGCGGCTCTTCGCGTGCTCGACGGCCTCCACCACCGTCATGTTCTCACAGATCATGAGGTAGGCGAGGAAAAGGGTGGCGGAGCGACTCCTTCCCATCACACAGTGCACCAGCAGCTTATCTGGACATACAGGAGTCACACAGTCAGGTAATAGCTACTGTACATTGCTCATTTGTTATTAGTTTTGTGCAATGTATAGGGATGTTTCAATCACCCCTCTACTTGGTGTTTGAATAAGTGGCCACGTATCTATGAATGTGTTTTTTGTCACCATCTTTCATTTGAGGAATCTAAAATGTTTCAGAAACCGCGTCAATGTGGATTAAAGTTCCCTATGAAAACTAACAAAAGCAAATACTATAACCCCTAGAAATCAGTACATCGAAATGGCAGTAGCCTACACCTGAAAAATATAGGCGTTTATGTCGACTTTTCAAATGTAGTTTTTTACCTATTTGATCTCCAAAAAAAACAAGGATGTGGAGGTTGATCTCACAACCCTGATACCAAGAACCAACATGTTTTGCCATCAACTATCTATGAAAAGTCAAATTTTAATCCCCTACTCCTGTTTATGTTTTATAGCGGATGTTTAGACTCAAAGTGTCATTGAAGCTTAACTTTAGGTAGGCCTACTACAGACCACCATGTGATTTCTTAATCTGGCTGGAATGACCCTTTAACTATGTGTTTTCTTACTCTGAGGATTGCTCAATGTCTCTTCTATGAACCGAGCTGCAGAGAAGAAATACTGGCTGAGGTTAAAGGTTGTGACGTCTTCTGCTACCACGCCATAGTACACCATGTCCATGTCACCATAGTAACCAGCTCCAGTGTCCACATTGTTCCACGTCCCCTCTGCTGCGTTCAAGATGTGCGTAATCCCCAACCTCTTCAAATTACACTTGTCCTTTGCAGTCTGCCTGCGAAAAGTAGGCGTGAATATTATTTTAATCCTTCATTATTTTATTCAGTTTAGTCATTTAATACTTTTTGACTTACTCGTCCCCGATGTAGACATTAGGCCAGACCTCGTTGACATGAGTGTAAGCAACACTCCCACGGTTTAGGATTTTCTCCAGCTCATAGCCCCCAGGTGTGACATATTCATCCACTGGACTGGATTCCTGCGCTGCCTTTGTAGCATTTATCTTGATGCCAGTCTTTGACTTGTGAGAAGCCATTTTCTCACTGTGGCTTTCCTTCACACATGATTTATCAGCTTAAGGGCGGAAAAGAAATAACACGCTTGCTTTTTCCCCCCCTCCTGCGACTTTATTCATGAAAAAATACAGTTTTGTTTTTCCACATGCATCTCCAACAACACTCACCCAGAGATTGAAGCTCGGAGATGTTGTTTTCATCATTCTGGCAGCTTGTTGTGAAGCACTCCTTTAAGGCAGAACATGGTGAGGTTTAATTCTGGCAGGCTCAACTGAGGGCACAGATTGTATAACCGCTCTGTGACGAGCATCAAATGCAGAGGATATTTTTAGGGCTGTGATGTGGCGTGCCCCTGACCTTAGCTGCCATGTTCCCTGCCTGTGGGGAAAACTTCCACCAAGCAAGTCCCTGCCATCCACTTCTAAACACACAACTTTAATCCCCGCTGCTGGCAGGAAGCTGTGCGTACCCAAACTTTGCACTTGCCAAAGGATACCCATATTCACTGGAGTGAACAGGGTTCTCTCAGCCGTGTGAGCGACTCCTTGAAATTGTCTCTTTTATCCTTTTGCATATCAGAGGCTGGGAGAAAACGTGTAAGCGCTGCCTCACAACACCCGTTAAGGATGTTCTGCATTTTATGGAGCCTCTCAGGGGCCAAAAGAAAACTGAAATGCGTCAGACAGTTAGACAGATGAGGTTTTTCACAGGATGTCTTGGATTCCCCGTTATATGATATGGTCCATTCACTGATCTTAATGTGAGCCCCCAAAGTGAGAGTGTGATGATGACTGTTTCGCAGAATGGCTGGATGAAGCTGCTAACATGTCAGACAGAGTTTTCACACCATCAGAGTCCTTTATTTTTCCCTCATATCTTCTCTGCCATCATTCATTCTGACAGTGAAATCATTAAACCTGTGATATCCAATTCCTTTTATTTTGACAGCGTCTCTCTCTTTTTCCCAGTGTGCTCTGGAGAGCATATCTTATTAAGATGGCTTCAGCGTTTCATCTCTTTTCAAAGTCTGACCTGAATCTGTATACCCACACTCAGAACCATGCTTTTATCATCTTGTATCAAGCCTCTTTAGACACCACCGTTTTAACTGTACGACGCTGGATTGCAGCGGTTAAGACACAGTATTTTGAGAGTTGTGGATCTATAAGTGGAGCATTGGTTATTAATAGGCACACACTGTCTTTGAGTTGTTCAAGAACAGTAGGAGTTTTGGCAGTTGTGCTACATTTGTGTTAAAAGCCTCTGTGATATTGATGTGCTGCATGTGACCATGTTGGTGTTTCAGCTGCTTAACTCATGTATACTTTACATTTTTGCTGACGACTTTAAAATGCATGCCTTACAGTGCTGGGTTTATCTGATGTATTTCTCCTGACACTGAAGACAGCCAGGGGTTTTAAATAATTTGTGAACAATATGAAAACATTTTTTTCTTTCTGTATCAACATGTAATTAGAAACAAGTTTATTTCTCAATTGCTTGACATTTTGTTGTTTTCCTCTGCAGAGCCAAGGAAGAGTCCAAGTGACGGAGCTGATTCAGAAATCCGACATTAGGCAGGATGTTCCTGTGCCTCCGAACAGCCTCCACAGCCTCCACCAGGCTGAGTCTCTCTCTGATCAGGAGGTAGGCCAGCGCTAAGGTCGCAGAGCGGCTGATTCCTCGAGCACAGTGGACGAGCACCTTACCTGCAAGAGACAAGAGCACCTTAAATATTGTACATACATACAGAATGTGATTCATTATAAGGGACGTTTTAGCTTTTGTTTATATTTTCATAGTGCAGGCCAGGGGTGTAACAAGAACACAAGAGTTAGAAGGTTGAGAAAAACTGACTATACGCTTGTAAAATATAAAACATATTACAGACATTTTTTTAAGTTGCTTAATTTATAGAATTTAAAAAAAAATTCTTATAGATGTTGGTGCAAAAAAAATTATTTCCTGAAATACAATAGGTGATAGTTATTTAATTAAAGTTAATACATAAAAAAATGCCTGGCTGAGAATGTCTTCATGATGATAAAGAGAGTTAGCAATCTCCTCAATTAGTCACAAATGTACTTTTTGGACACCTTTACATGCACTTAAGTTAGATATCCATGAGGACTTTCATACACGTTCTCAGGCAGCAGCTGAGTCATTTCATTTTTTTGCTCACAATTTCTGAATTTTTGGTTAATAATTAATAGGATGTATTTGGCGTTACAATCAGATTTCCAGCTTGAAGAAGCATCTGGTTACATTTTTATACCACAACATTTGGTGCAGATTTACACCCCTCACGTAATGTGCAAATCTGTTTCCTGTGGCTCAAATGCTAGGCCTACCTCTCTGACTCAGAGCTCCATGAATGAAATCAGCCGTCTCTGTGAAGAATGGGCTCAAGTCAAAATCTTTACAGTCTGTTGCTTCCACTCCATGATACTGTATGTTGGTGTCTTTGTAGAAACATGGCCCCGTGTCAATGTGCTGGGGGCCATCTGCAGCATTCACCACGTGTGTAATTCCCAGATCCACTAACCGGGTTTTATGCTGCGCTGTAGCCCTGTTAAACAACACAAGACATGATACGGGGAATACTGCCTTTAGAAATTTTTCTGGCCAGCTCTCTGAGCGTATGTTTGCAAATGCATCACTGGTGACTCAAATGTACAGGTTTTATATTTGTCCCATGAGTTAGCCAAATACATGCTTGTTTGCAGCAACACTTTCACAATCAGATCACCATATTGCAGCGGGGCCCTGAAGTGAGAATGTCACTTACGCGTCTCCGATGTAGAGGTTGGGCCAAACCTCGTTGACAGCTCCGGTGGGGCGTCTGTTCTTCAGCAGAAGGCAGAGCAGATCGCAGGTGGGCGGTGTCTGATACTCCGACTCCTCCTCTGGGCTCATATCTGCGTATTTCACTTGATTGTTGTCGTATAATTATCACAAATGATATTCAGCTCAACACTTACAAAACAGTTGGATAACTTCCCCAAATACTTGATGTTCCTGGATGGAGAATTTGAGAAGTTCTGTTCTGCTGTTCTGCTAGTTTTTCTTTCCTGCAGACATTTGGAAAGGAACCACAGTAAACTCTGACCTTATTGGAGCAGCTCGCTCTGTTTTCCATCTGAGCAGAGTATCAGTGTTGTTTAGAGGCTGAGCCCCGCTGGAACGTGACAGCTGAAGATGCCAGAGTCTGGGCAGCAGGAGCAGTGTGGACTATTTATTCCTCAGAAGGCTGTGACAGAAGCCATGCTGCTTGTGTTGTGACAACTTTAACCACAGCAGTGATTACAGTTGTAATAGTGTCAGGGATTCAAAACATGTTGAGGAAGATTGAGTCAGTTCATACCACATCAACTTGTTTCTTATTTCAGATCATTAATAATGCTGGTGTTATTTTTATGATTTTATTTATGGATTTAAGGAATTCACCCACTGCCTAATTATCCAAAAACTATTAAAAAACATTTGGTGACATATTTCCTTATTATAATGGTCATGGAGACTGAAGTTGTGCTGAAACCCCTCAAAGAATGCCTTTTCTATTTCTGGACAGTAGCTCCGAGTTAGGCAAACATCACTGACCATTATGTTTACCGCAGATTAGATTGCCATTTGTCATAGAATTATTGATGTTAACATTTCCAATTGTTGTCAGAGCTTTTTGAGAATTGTTTGACTTGTTCTGAGAGTTAATGAGAAACCCATTCATGTTTGTGTACAGATTAAACAAATGAGCTAAACCCTCCTGGCTCTAGTTTAGCATATTTAGCACACAGAAAGAAAAGTGTTCCATCTTCTCATATCTCCCAGCATGAAAGCTCAAGAGAATATTGCCCAAAATGTTTAACTATTTCTTGAAGGTCTCTTATCCACAGAGTCTCACATGTTGAACATTGTCTTCTTTGATGACAGTTGATCTCACAGTTAAGTCCTTTCAGTAGCTGCTCTTTCCTTAGACCTGTTGAATGTATCAAGAAGTAGTATGTCACCTTTTGTAACTTCACAGCCCTTGTATGTGCTTTTAGGATTATATTAAAGCTGTGTCGACACAGACAATATTATTTTTTAGGATCACCTCACTTTTTCTTTTAGTTACTATTAAATGAAGGCCTTTAATGTATTGTAAGTAACTTTAATTTCTTCACAAAAAAATGGAAATCGTTTTACAAAAAAAACACATTACACCTTGGTTTACATTCATATCTTCATTGTACTTCAAACAAAAAAAAAGTCATTCAACTGGATGGATGGATTTGCCCTCAAGTCCGCCCGTAGGCACTGGAGCTCCTCGCTGGTCCCTGGTAGTGCAGCTTTTTGTCCAGCTCTCGAAGCTGCTCCAGAAAACCATTGTTCGGTGAGATGTGCCTGTTGGCGCTGACAGCTCTGATGGCGTCCACCAACGTCATGTTCTCGTGGATAATCAGGTATGCCAGGACCAAGGTGGACGAGCGGCTCAGACCCATCGCACAGTGGACAAACACTTGACCTGCACGGAAACCAACAAACTGAGCATCCCTTCCTGTTGATCAGACCACAGTTCATCCTGTCTACCAGCTCCATGTCTGTATTAACAACCATGCAATGACGGGATTATTGTGGTGAACTTTATTCGAACTGTCTAATTTGTAACTCCTTTGTGGATTAAAAACCATGCACATCACAGAGAGGAGTACTTCTAACTCCCGACTAAAAGTTTTCAACAATGTTGCAACAAATGTTTCTACAAACAGTCATCCCTGCTTCCTTATCGGGGTTGAGGATTAGGGCGCATAGGAGCGTGTAATTGAACTGTCTTGACTCTTGGCGTCTGTGTATTTCTTCCGGGGATTACTGTAGGGCCCGCCACACACTGGAGCCCCCGATCAGCCAGCATGTGAATGAGGAGGCCTCATGTTATTACTGTCATGTCAGATACCGACTTCGCTTTGCATAACAGGCCAGGCTAGCACAGGCCACAAACATAATTGTGTAATTTCCATGTCCAATAAAAGTGTTGCTTACAAATTACCAGGGCAATCCATTTAAAACCAATTTTCCTGGCTAAGGTCTGAGTTTATGAGAAGATTACCGTGGGGGAAAGATATTAGCTTGATATTATGTTTAGTGTTTGATTTGCATTTTAATGACTAACACAACTGGGGACTGCTGTAATGGGAATTGACTGATAAATGTTTCTGTACTTTGTCTTGCAGAAAAAGACGTCTCCCCCAAACTCAGTGTAGAGATATCACGAGTCTAGTGATTGCTTCTTACCTGTAGGCGAGCTCAAAGCGTTCTTGATGAAATTGGCCGCTGGGTAGAAAAAGGGACTCAAGTCAAAGTATGGCATGTCAAAAGCGACCACTCCGTGATAAGTGATGTTGGTGTCACTGTAGAAGCTGTGGCCCGTGTTCACATTAAACTTCCCATCAGCAGCATTAAGAACATGGGTGATGTGGTGAGCCAGGAGTTTCCTCTTGTCTTTGGCTGCATACCTAAGGGGGAAAAGCACAATTGTCTGTCAGTGCTGATAAGGGAAAGAAGGGTTTATCATTTCAAAGAGCATCCTTTGGACCTAAATTGGAAGATTGTATTTTTCCCTGTTCTTTCACGCCACAAACTAAATGAATTTCCCCTCCAGTATATTTGGGGTGACAGAAAAACCCGAGACACATGTCATTTGCTAGCAGTACTTCCACGACTAATTTGTGTAAAGTAAGCAACTTCAGTAATATTAAGCATGTAGTCTAAAGTTTATAAGACCGTGTTAACATGCATTGGGTCAGCAAGGCAACAGTTTAGCCAATATGCTAAACACAGCTAGTGTTTAGCATATTAAAAACAAACAACGAAAACATCACATTGGTAAATGCTTACAATGGGATCGTTTATTTACACATGGGGTCAAAACCTGGGAAACATTCAGTAGCTACTATCGTTATATGAAAAATAAGACATTTATCATACCTTCTTATCGGGGACGGCAGAAACATCCAATAAAAACACCATAGCGTAAAGGGCCATTGTTCATTATCAATGTTAAACGAGTCGCATTTCCATTGCAGTCCATTGTTAATAACAAATATTGATGCTGCTCTTCCACTCAAATGTTATTTTTTTAATTGTTTTAGAGTTTTGAAACCCTTTCATAGTTAGAAACAATTTATATAACCATTTTTAGTATGCTTGGTCTCACATGTCTCCAATATATATCCTGGGCTGAACTTTATCCAGATGGCTGCTGGTCCCTTTCTTTGTCCACATCAGTCTCTGGAGCTCTGTTACCGGGGGGGTCTCATACCTGTCGTCTGCCCCCTCAGGGCAGCTGAAGCCTCTGGGCATGTCTGGGGATAGTTCTGCTTTTACAACCTGTCGCATAGAAGTGTCACATACAACGTTCTGATTGAGTTTAACTTGGAGTTAAAGCAGCTATTTGTTAACGCAACAAATCTGGCCGGTGCTGGAAAGCATAATAACAAGCTGAAAAGTCATCAAAAGGCTCGGAAAGTATGCTTTACTCACCTAAAGTCTAAGGAAATGCGGAACTTATAGTTTCAGACAACATCTGATTCTCTTTGAAGGCTTAATAACACCACTAATAGGCTTTATTGAAGGGCGGTAAGACTGAAAGAGAAATACAATGGGGGAATTACAGTGAATAGAACATCAGGCAAACAAGCTTATCACCTTTAAATATAGAATGTAATTATGCCAATAAATGCACTCCACAGCCGCAAAGGACCAAAAGAACACATCATTGTAGGATGACCTTATGCCGCTCTCATTATTTTATCTACAGTTCAGTAGCACTTATGTGGGCTTATTTACCTCAAGAGATAGAGAAAATTGACATTGAAGGCCAATAAACAGCTTTTCATTTCCTGCAGGCAAGTCCAACCTGTGCATTTACAATTTACACACTGGGCTTGTTGGATTTATGCATACTGTATACATTAGCATCCATTTAGTTAGCTGTGTGATTCTGCTCCAGGCTGAGGACGTACAGCGACGTGTATGCATTGTAATAGTAAAGAAACCCATGGCAGCGTAGCTTCCTATTAGCATTCTGCTGGTGTGTGGAGACGTAATGTGGCTCTCAGGGTTTGGAGACTTATTGTCGTGTCCACAGGGATGAGTCGCTGAGACCAAATCTGTTTCAGTGACCTTTTGTAAAGCTGCCATCACATATGGACTCAAACTTCACAATAGCTGTATCTTTTTCTCTGCATGTGCACAGTGTGTCACGTTTTTTGCAAGAAAAGCTGCATCTTACCCAGCGTGTACTCCATGCATATGAGTGAGTGAGTGTTAAAGGCAGAGCAAAGTGTGTTTTTGCACAAATACAACATGTGCCCGGAGTACCTCGAGGCTCTTCTTTCTCCTCATTGATCTATAAGTACAACCCTTCCCTCCCTCCCACAGTCAGGGCAGAGAACTGATTTCCCTGGTGCACATGTTGAGCTGCAGCGCTGCTTTCATAGCCTCCCCCTTAGGCTAACCTGTCCTTCTTGCTCTACTTCTGTGTAATTAAAGATGCTATGTATGGGAAAGTGCCCACGGTTAACATGGAGGGCAAATAAAAATGGCTTTTTACCTCCTCCGGGCCTCTTCTTGGTGTTTTTTATGTATTACACTTCCCTCTTTAGCCTTTTGGATGTGCCTCGTCTGGATTTGTGAGCAAATTAATAAAAGAAGAAAGTGTAATAATCCATCAGGCAATACCGTACAGTACATCCTCATGTATTAAAGTGCTTCATAAACATGTATACCTTCATACAAAGGTATAGACTAGTCTAAATCAATACATTTGAATACATATTTCTTTTAAGGACTTTTATCTGCAACACATTTGTAACAACATATTGTTAGCGTACACTTGCCTTGGCTGGAAACGTTGCTTTCCAATGTCTCTCGGCAAGAGCAACATGTAGGTCGACAGCACAACTGTCTGCGTTTTCCTTGGTAATGTACCCTGCAACATTTTTATGCTATTTTAACATCTGAATCTCAGCCCAAAATAATTCTGGCATCATCTTCTGCATTCCTTTAAGGTTATCCGAGCTTCCAACACAAGAGGGAGGATAGGACATTGCTTTTTTAACAGCAAGAGAATTAGATCATATGCTGAGTTTACAGTGAAATGTGTTTAAATCAACATATGGACATTTGGTAAAGTCAGGATTTTCTCTTTTACTTTATATATAGACATTTAGTAAATAAAACAGAAACAAATCTTAAAGGTTGACACTTAGAACAACACTCAGTCTTGTCTGAAGCACCAAAGAATTACACAAAAGTTGAAAAATGAAAATAATATACAAATAATTAAAAAAGATGTATGATGTAAGGTTTATTCTTTGCAACAAATCCTAACAGTATTGTATACATTTACTTGTACCCACATAGAATATCCATAGCTAAAACATATATATTGGAATTAAATGTGCAACTCAGCAACTCAACGATGCCGTATATGTGTGTAGTATGTGTGTGGTATTTTAAGGTTTAGAGATAATTGGAGGTAGCAACCACTGCTATAAAGCAGATGCACAGTGTACCTTTTTGTAAGTGAGTTTTCCAATGTTTCTAAGGATTGGTTCATGGAGATTCAAAGGATTTGAAACCGTGTGATGTTCAGTGATGATCAGCTCAAATAGCTTGATGAATACACTAAGTAATATTATACTGTGAACAATGAGAAGTTGGTCTGTAGACTGATTCAATTTCGAGTTTGAATGTTGAATTGCAGAACAATGAGTCGTTTACAGAGTTTACAAAAATAACTCTGCTTTGTAAAACATTTCCCACAAGACATTTGGTCCATTCTGCCGTAACACAAAGTGAAGTGCTGAAGAAAAAGATCTTACAAGAATGAGAGGTAACTGAAAGACATAATATACTCACAAAGAATCCTTATCATTAGCATGAATTTGTCTTTGTGTATTTTCACTTTGCCTTACATTATGACCAGTGTGTAATAGATAGAGGAAATGGAACATAATTCGTAATTACATTTACAAAAAGTGTATAAACAGCTAAAATAATAACAAATGTTGTGTTTTCATTAGCATCAGCCCTTCATACTGTATCAACAAAGCCAGTGTTCCCCGCCACAGAGTCTGCCATGTTGCACCGCCATGTTTCTATAAAAGCACAGAACCAAGCTGTGGCTCTAGAGTGGGCCGTTCACGTGGAAGGGTGGGTGGAAGATATTTCAAATAACGCTCTATATTTCACTAAATCCACACACTGGTCAATTAATTTTTCAACTGTCATTTTGTTAAGACATTCTGTATTTGTAAATAAAACTGCAAAATAGAAAGAGAAAGTCCTTTACCATGGTAGCGGTACCTTGAGAAGCTAATGCAGCTAATTGAGACACGTTGTACTCACTCCCTTCACTGACATGTTAATATGTGCCCATGTAAACACTTCGGGCAGAGTATTGTAGTCAGGTGTAGTTCAATGTTATGTTTGCAGATGTCCCAGGTGACATGCCAACAGGCTATATCACTGTTAATACAGTTAAAACAAATTTCATGACAATATATTTCAGTCTGAAATCAGTCAGGCATCCCTATCCCTAGGCACCGGGCTGCTTCTGTGGGACTGAAAGGGTAAACTCTTGTTGATTACAGGATCTGACACGTTTTCTCCTTTCTTGTCAGCTGAAGATCGAGATCCAACAGCAAAGCCAGGAAATTCCTGTTGGGGTAGATTGCTCTCTTTTGGATCAATTTCTGCAAAGCTCGCTTGAGCGGGAGTTGATGGTAGATCATGAGGTACGCTAACACCAAGGTCGATGACCTGCTCATTCCCATGATGCAGTGCACCAGAACTTTCCCTGAAGAACAGACAAGATGAAGGGAGAGGGAGTGTGTAGAAGACAGATTACAGAAAGGCCTCAGTCTTATTAATATCATACATGACTTCCCGTCTCAAGCTGTGGCCTTTCTTTTTTTCCTGCTTTGAGCTAAAAATAGTGCCTACAATTCATCGCCTTTGTTCATGTAAGGTCCCTTTGCAGGCTGGGCCCGACTGTCTCTTTAATCCCAACTTGTCCTCTGCCTGATAGCTTATTTGAAAGGAGCCATGGTCACATTATAGACTTACATTCTGCAAGGTAAGACCCTTATTACTACTGCTGGCTGAAAACACATTTGCATTCCTTTACAAGATGTGTTACATTGTGGTGACAGGTGACATTGAAGGGATGGCATGATGGGAGAACTTGAGTGGATGGGTTTATACTGGGTTTAGGGAGGGAAATTAAACATGCAGACATGTAAAAATAAAATACTATTCAGTATTTTTTAAATGTTAAAGAAATACCATTCACTGTGCAATATAAAAACAATTATTGTGAACAAAGAAGAGTCTTACCATCATGTGTCTTCAGAGCTTTATGAATGAAATCAGCAGCAGGGTTGAAGTAAACATCCAGATCAAAGTGCGTCGAGTCATCTGCTGGAATGCCACAATACACAAAGTCGTTGCCATAAAAGCTTTGGTTCCCTATGCTGCCTCGCTTGGAGTGAGCAGCGTTTAATACATGAGTAATACCTAATTTCTGCAAGGATGTCTTGTTTTGGGCTACTGCCCTAACAACACAAAGAGACAGAGAGAGGTTCAAGACGTATGTGAATGCTAAGCTTCACAGCACAATGTTTTTTAACTCAATCATTTGCAGGAGTTATGTAAAAGATCATGGCTGTTTAAAATGACAACTTACAGGTTTCACTACTCATTAAGTTTGAAATAAAATGTATACTTACAGATTCCCTATGTAGATGTTCGGCCAGACTTCATCAACTTGACTAAGATGCAGTTTGCATGAGTCCAAAACCTTCTGCAGATCCTTCACACTAAGATATTCTTCTCTCTTGCCTTTCAAGTTTGACATTTTAAGTTCAATTCCCAAATCTTGTATCGATAACTGGTCCAAATGTTTGTGGTTTCAAAGCAGTTCCCGTCAGCTCTGGCTCGGTATGATCTGTACGAGCAGGCGTTTATCTGCTGTCACTGGACAGTTACCCAATTTAGTGCTTAACCTAGAGTGTAGTCTTACTCGTACAGAGGGCAGCACAACACACAGAGCAGCCGGAGTTCAGCTTTTCACACGGCTGTGGGACTCTAATTTAATAAGGCTCAAACAGAGATGAATCATTCCATAAAGCAGTGATAATTGGATGCAATTATGGACACAATGTTTAAGTGCATTGCTTATACAGGATGGCAGGAAGTCCACTTGAATTCTGCATTTATGGAACAGATATACTGCAACAGCTTGATGCAGCTAGTTTACTGCTCTGACATAAATATCTTGTGAGAGCAAATTGGCTGAAGAGGAAGAAAATTAAGCGTTGCCGCTGGCTACACATGACTTCAAACAGCCCTCACAAAGCTTCTCTGTTAACCCTCCTATTATGTTGCAGGTCAATTTCACTCATTCCAGCTTTTACATTTAAGAAAAACATAATTAACCTCCATGAAATATAATGACCCCTTTTCATTCAGGGTCATGAACTGTATGTAGAATGTAAATTGATGTGTTGTGGAAAGTCTGTACTTGTATACAGAATCAGTCAATAAATGTCTCTGGGTCTTTTTGACCTGGAGATAGTTATTGATTGATTATTCAACATGCTACATCTGCTTATTGATGCATCAGGGGAGTGTGTGGTGGGACCATATCCCACCTAATATGTACAGTATATTAACATGTAATCCATTCCTTCTAGTAAATGCAGGATTCTGATGAGATCAAGATGCAGATCACTGTATGTTCTTAGAAGACATATTTAGTATAACATGTTTTTCAGCATTTGACTCCATTACATAAAATTGGAATAACAAAATAACCAGTCAACCACTGGAAACACAAGACAGAAGTTGAGATGATAATGAAACTGAACATTCAGGCAAAGGTATGTTTTAGATCTAGTAACAGCTAATTACATTGCATTATAAAGTCAACGTTTGAATGAACAGACAACACAAAGGTAGAGAAAGTCCATTTTTATGAACATAGAACAAAGGTTAAATTAGTCAAATTAGCCTGTCTTAAAATGGATTTTGCCCAAGGTGAATGAGATGAATACATTATAATATTAATTATATAATATTATAATATAAGAGTCAAAAACGTGTGGACAAGCAGCATGATTCGCATTAAACGCAGCACCAGGGGCAAAAGATTTGAGCCATATTCTTGAAACAAACTGACTGAGGTCGACATACAGTATCTCCCTCTACTGGCAGAAGTGCAATTCTTTATTTGTCTTGAGGAAAACAAGTGTTTGAGTCTCTGTAATTTAGAAACAATTATTAGTTTTTGCAGTACAAAGGATTGCTCATGATGATTTGCGTGTTTTCATATCCAAAGCACGAAGCTGTTTGAGGAATCCTGTGTTTGGAAAAATCCATCTGTGCTCTTTGACCTTATTGATGGCCTCTAGCAGGGTGTAATTCTGGTGGATCATAAGGTAGGCCAGGACGAGGGAGGCCGACCTGCTCACTCCAACTGCACAGTGGACAAAAACCCGAGCTGTGGAGAAAGAAAAAACATAAGACAATAAACCTTAAGTACAAACTGATACTAGAGTATCTGACTTGTAGAGATGCCTCAGATAAAACTGACTGACAAGAAGCAACATGATATTTACCACCAGCTGTGTCAAGTGCACTCTGAATATACTCAGCAGAGGGAAATAAATAGTGAGATAGGTCAAAGGATGGTGAGTCATCTGCAGGCACTCCATAATATTCAACAGAGGAGCCATAGAAGTCATGACTCCCCTGACAGTGCATCTTCCCATGAGCTGCATTCAGAACATGAGTGATTCCCAGCTTCCACAGACTGTAGCGATCATTGGCCACTGACCTGTGGACAGAAGAAACTATTATATCAAGAAACACAACAAGCATCACACAACTCTAGAATTACTTGTGTTTTGGAATAGGAATATTTAAACTTACATATCACCAATGAACAGGTTAGGCCAAACTTCATCCACATGATTGCCAAACCTTTTTCCTCCAAATAAAACCTTCACCAAGTCTTTCACAGATGGAGTAGCAGGGGAAACGGCATTACTTTCCGGAACATTGCTCAGAGTTGACTGCATAACAACATACTCTAGTCTCTACCAATTTGTATGATTTATTCTCTCCCGACATTTATTTTCAGCTAAGACGTTACTATGCTGCTACTGACAAGGACAGGTGTGTGTCCGATGTCCCTGATCTAAATTTGTATCAGTGACCCATCTTCTAAATCTAAATGGTAGGAAACCTTGGACCTTTATATCTCTAATATTGAATGTGTGTACTTAATGCACAAAGACTTAATTTCTTGACATCATAAATATAACTCTCCTGCAAAATAAACACAATAAAGTAGCTTATTTTCACCAGAGGGTGTCACTGTTGGACAGCATGAGCCAAACCCCGTGTAGCTGATTTTACGTGCGCAGCTACACTGGACATTACCGCCGTGTGTCAACAGTGCTGTGCTAACCAGCGCGAAGCTGGGCCGAAATGATTTCCAACAAGCCCATGTTTTTGGAGCAAAGGCTACTATGTTTTATTCAGATTCTTGTTAGATCCCATTTAGCTAAATAGCTGAATAAATAAGGTATCGTCTTCTGTCACATCTCAGTCCGGTGAGTGAGCGCGTTGATTAAGCTAGCTAATATAGATGGCTAGCTAACGTTAGCTAGTGCTGAATTAGCCTGTTTGGGATTATTTGTTGTCATGAATAAAAAGGTCTGTTTGGTTGTATGTCTACCTCGGGTATGTTTGCTGTAACTTTCACGGTCAACCACCAGCAGTTCGGCTAGTTATCTGACTAGATACTGACAGAGGTTATTAGAATTAGCTCCTGACCGCACCTTATAAATAGCCAGTGATGTGGGTTAGTGCAGGTGGGTGTTGGGTGCTGGACAAAGATACTGTCTACGTGTTGCTGCTTTTGCATGGAGGCGCAGTTCCATCATATCATGAAACCATTAAATAAGACGAGCTATCTGTTTTAATATATTAATCTAGGCATTACTGGAACAGACTTCAACAGGGTGTTTCGACTGACACCAAGGTGAAGCTTAAACTAAAATGACTCCTTTTAGTCTTTATTCCATAGTAATAATAAAAGGATTCGGAACAAGTAATTTTTCTTAACTATCACAAAAGTACAAGTCAATATCTGGCCCTTAGGAGTAGTCTGCTCCTTCACCTAGATTCTAGGGTGTGTGCTAAATTCTTGTCAGTGTTTGCCTTGTTTTTTTAATTTAGCCTTTATTTATACAGGTCTAAAATCTCATTGAGACCCAAGGTCTCATTTTCAAGAGAGACATGTTCAGTGGTGACACTACCACACAAAGTTACAGACAGACAGGACACTAAACACAGACTATCACTATTTATTTGCACACTTATCCAAAGTTGGGATATGTAGCTAAGAATTAGTTTTAAACCTGACATAGAGATTTGTTTCAAAGTTAAGCTGTTTTCTGTCTGATTATTATGATATTGTTTTTTTCTCCAGCCTTCAGAGTGAGGAGGCAATGAACCAACTGAGTGTCCGTCGCTGGACGCCAAAACACGTCGCCAAGTGGCTGAAAGAAGAGGGATTCTGTGACTATGTGGACCTGCTGTGCAACAAGCACCGGCTGGACGGCACCAGTCTGCTCGCCCTCAGCGAGTACGACCTCCGCTCACCACCTCTGGAGCTCAAAGTGCTGGGGGACATCAAGCGGCTGATGGTGTCCATACGCAAACTACAGAAACAGAATATTGAAGTGTTGGAGGAGCTGGGTCTTCCCTTTGATGGCCACTCTCCCACAGGGTCTGGAGGTAGTTTGGACTGGCTCTGTAACGGGGATCCAACCAGAGACTGTGACAGCACTGACACAGCACCAGTGGGAGAGGAGTATCACCAGTACACTAATGGAAAGTACAAGCAGCAGCCAAGGCGCCTGGATCCTGAGTACTGGAAGACGGCGCTAAGCTCCATTTATGTGGTGTTCGTGTTTGGGTTCACATCCTTTGTCATGGTTATAGTACATGAGAGGGTGCCTGACATGCGCACATACCCTCCACTGCCAGATATTTTCCTAGACAGGTGGGTGTTTGACTACTAAGAGGTTTTACCTGACTTGGTGCAATGAGAAGCCTTAAAAAAAAAAAGATTTGTCAGCTGTGAAATGCCATAGAGAAAGTGAATCAAATACATATAAATCAGGGTATCACAGCAGATGGTGGACATTATAATTGCCCTACTTCCTTGAAGCAAGTTTCTATAATTGTCCTCACATATTCCTCAGGGGTTTACTTTGGTGCAAAGAGAACATTTGAGTGTTTTTAAAAGTGACCTACTTTACAGTGTGACCCATTGTTTATGAACAGCTTTAAGCGTTTGATGTTTATTAAGGGGGAACTGATTTCAGGGAAATGTCTTTTGGCATTATAAAACACGTTAAAGGCAGTTGCAGCTTAAGTGTACTTAAATATTTCAACCTTAACCATTTTTACTTTTTTACAGTGTGCCTAGAATACCTTGGGCCTTTGCCATGGCTGAAGCATGCGGGGTGATCCTGTGTAATATCTGGTTGCTGGTTCTGCTGCTCCATAAACACAGGTAGAGTACTTTTATATCCGTGCACATTTTACACCACCACAGTGATATTCCTTTCGGATGCCTAAAGTGTGTCCCTTAAATCAATGCTATGGAAGCTAACTATGTCACCCGGCTTTTAGGTCCATCCTCTTGCGGCGCATGTGCAGCCTCATGGGAACAGTGTTCATGCTGCGTTGCGTCACCATGTTTGTCACCTCCCTGTCTGTGCCAGGGCAGCACCTGCAATGCTCAGGAAAGGTAATACATAATGCATGTTCTGGCTACTCTATGTAAAATGCTGCCTCTTTGAAAGCTCACTGCACTGATATTTTCACTTTTCTCCATCTAGATGTATGGTGACACGTGGGCCAAACTGCAGCGAGCTGTGGCAATCTGGAGCGGATTTGGGATGACCCTGACAGGCGTGCATACATGTGGTGACTACATGTTCAGCGGGCACACTGTGGTCATCACTCTGCTCAACTTCTTTGTCACAGAGTGTGAGTAGCTTTTAAGTCCAAACTACTTCTCAGAAGTCCTCTAAACTGTCAACATTTTTAAAATGGACACGGATAACAGATATTAACTCACAATAACTTAACTTGGTTGATTAAAGACCAAAGTGAAGCCTTAGGTCATTTTAAAGCTCTAGACGAGATGTGTGTCTGCTACTCATTGGGTTACGAATACTTTTAACACCTAAAACGTATTGCGTTAAAATGTGGCTTTATAGTTTTTATTGGATGTCTGAATTAACGGAAAGTCTAAATTGAAGGCTTGATGTTTTTTAAAGCAGAAATTCTAGACAATTTGAAGTTTTTTACCCTGATTTAAAAATATCTATATATATATATATATAAGCTGATAAAATATGAGCTGTTAAAAACTGTCACATCAGAAGGTTTAACTACTAAATCATGAAGAAGAAACATTGTAACCATATTTGGGAACATTGCACTTTTGTTGCCGTCCAGTGTCCTTCACTGGTATTACAATTAATATTATAACTTATAACTAGCCTTTCTCTGTTTTACCTGGTCAGAAATAATCTGTCTACATAGGACATGATAGATTTGTTGATAATGTAGTAAGACTCCAAACAGCAACATAAAAATGTATCTTAAACCGTTCTTTCTTCTAATTTCTCATACAGACACTCCCCGAAGCTGGAACTTTATTCATACACTGTCATGGGTCTTAAATCTCTTTGGCATCTTCTTCATCTTGGCTGCACACGAACACTACTCCATCGACGTGTTCATAGCGTTCTACATCACGACCAGACTCTTCCTGTACTACCACACTCTGGCCAACACCCGGGCCTACCAGCAGAGTCGAAGAGCTCGCATCTGGTTCCCCATGTTCTCCTTCTTTGAGTGCAACGTCAACGGGCCCGTCCCCAACGAGTACTGTTGGCCCTTCACTAGACCTACTGTGATTCGGAAGTTTATTGGAAAATGAGCGGGTGCAGCGGTTCTGTCAGACGCTGCTTAGCCTGTGCTGTTTAGTCTGCTTTATGAAGTTGCCAACTGAGGCGGTGTGTGATGTCTTCATCAACAAAGAGAACAAAACACTGTTGTGATCCTGTTAGCACCGAGGCCTGATGGGATACTAGGGTTTATCTTCTAACCTTCTTCTACTTGTCTGTCACCTTTAAGTCAGATCAAACTCAAATCTGACAGAATTTCTTAAAAGCCCCATCAAAACTCAGCTTTTTTTTTTGAGGGTGAACACAGAGAGGATGTGTCTAATGTATTAGTTTCTTATTTCTCCTCTAAAGGGATGTCATTTTTATGCATTTTTAAGTACCTCCCAACTTAAAGACTAACTCTTAAGCCTGTTAGAGTATTTTGATAGCACATGATAAAAGGAAGCCGCTTCAAGAAATTCTCAGGCATTCGTGTACCTAATCTTTCACAGCAGTAGGCCATTTTCTGCGCAATTAAAATCCCTGATCATTTCAAGGTTAGGATCTAACATTTTGTCTAACCTCTAACTTTATAATTAATCAAAACAAAACTCTATGTTGAAGCAATATTCAGTAAGACATTACACTGTTGCTTTTTCCTGTATAGCAAAAATATTGTTCATCATTTTGAGAAACAGATGCTACATGCCGTTGTTTGGAAGTCTTTGTCATTCCTTAAAATAATGCTTACGTTTTCGATAATGTTACTAAGTGTTGACACACTAATCCATGGCTTAATAAAAGATACAGTTTGTTAAAAGTATGATAATTTCAGCCAAAATCATGGAATCAAAGATGTATTTCCAGTTGTCTTAAATATAATTCCAATTGCCAATTACCTTGAGTGTTATGATAGATTTCTCTGTGTAGAAATGTTGCATTTTTTTTAATGTGAGATAGTTGTATAGTGCTTTTTTAAATCATAAAGTGTAGATGATTAACATCCTTTACCTTAAAATGTAGTAATTTACAAATGATCCTCAAATTTGTATGTACCTGTTAATATTAATTTATTTCATTTTGTAACCGTCGATAGGTATTTTTATATTTCATATACAGTGTTACAGCAACATGCACATGGAGAAATAGGTTTACAGTTGCTCTTAACTATGTATTTATTTGAAACACAATGTGCTTTTTGAGTGTTATGTTGATTTAGATAGGCCTCTACATCTAATTGAGTGAAACCTGCCACTGTATTAAGAGACATATTGTAATTGATGTGGTCATTACAGCATGTTAAAAACATTGTATTTCTCAATGGAGTTGACAGTCTATAACACAGGAATCGAGGAATGATGCTGCTCTGTTTTAATGCTCACGCAAAGCCACAATACTTGTTTCATGTCACAGTCAGTCATTTCCATCATTAAAGAGTTGAAATCAAAGTCCATTTTCTTGTTTCTTTTATCTCATTCACTGCACAACCACATAATGAATGCAGTATACAAATATTGATGTGATTAGTCATCAGCAGAGTTTAATAGATTGTTAAACTACAGAAAGTTAATGTTTAATGTACATTTTATCCAACACAAAGCCCTAGATCTCTAGTGGACATATTAGAAGTCTTTGAAACAAGTTTAATAAAGGGGAGATACATATTGTGTTAGTTTCAGGGAGGCCTACAATTTATTGTTTTCTTACTTAATATGAATAGTGAAACATGTTTAGTGTTACCTAAAGCCAAAGATGACGTCCCTCAAATGTTTCACTTTTTCCACAACTCTATATGTGTCAGGGTTCTCAAATGTATGAAGCTGGAATCCAAGCATTTGGACAACAGGGTTAGGCCTACATAAGGTACCATTTCTCTTTTTGACAAAGACATGTTTTTCTGAAGTAGTCACTGTAATTGTTATTTTTTTAATTTTTTTTCCTGATATAACGATTTATTTTTCCTTTATAGTTCAAGAACGAAGAAAAGCAAGTAGTTCAAAAGCTAATTAACGAATTGGTAACCATGGTGATTTAGAGGTCTTACACTTGCCGGTGTGCTGGAAAAATTACGTATGGCATGACAAAATACGTATTTTACAGTCGACAAGAATCATGATTGCTGTTGCCAAACAATTTAATATTATACCAAATCAACTGTCCGAAAATAACGAAATCTTCTTCTCTTTTCGATTTCAGACAGGCACAAGATAAACACCTATGCGGGTCCTTCGGCTCCGAGGTCAGCAGGTTGTTTGTTGCGGTGTCTCCTCCATATCGTCCTACACACACCGGCCGGTCCCTGCTGCTTTTCCCATTTCACAAGTTGATAGCAAAATCAGCGACAACAGTAATACTCGGTAAGTAATAGGCCGTATACTTACTGAGCTTCCTAATGTTGTAGTTTGTTTAAATATCGGCAACGTATTTATCAATCGTCCCATTTGCTAGCTAGACAACACCCCCTACCCCCCTCGTGTGTTGAAACTGCTTCAAAAATACTTTAGCAGACACCAGTGTAATGTTTCTTTTAATTTATATTTTAAAGAAAACGAGAACCTCAATTTCCCCTGAAAATGTATTTCGGGCAAAGTGTCAAAATCATGTTATTGCGAATGTTACTCTGAAAACAGGTGCTTTGCTATTTTTAACATATTTATGCAGAATTGTAATGGTAAAGATACATAACATGGTCTTTTGCGTGGTATGCTGACACGCCTTTAGCCCTACGTTACCGTCGTGTACCTGCTTACTGTAAGCAGACAGTTGCTAGCCACCGGCCTAACCTTGACAATGAAGAAGAGGACGTGATAATCTAAGAGTAATGGAGACCGTGGGTCAGGTGGGGCAGGTGTTTGGCAGTGGCAGTGGCAGTGTAACTATTGAAAGTCCTTGGTAGAGTTAGTTTTTAGTTAGACTGTTGGCAGACAATCACTCTATACTCAGCAGATAGAGGACAGTTAGCTCACATCCTAGCCATTGCTCGTCTTAACCACAGGGTTGTACTAAGGGACCATTAATAAATAACCTTTGTAGGGACACAAAACCATAGACTGAATATATAAAACCAATGTTAATTTGTAATACTTTCTTGCTCATAATAATGGATTTTATACTAATGTTTTTTTTTTATTGCTGATGATGTGTCATAAATTGGTTTTCATAACATAAATATTGTATTAGAAGGTCAATTCCGTTTATTTCAAAAGCTTTAATATCATGGGATTTGCTGACTCCAAATCCATACTATATACACAGGACACTTTTTCTTCAGATTTAGGTTTTTTTTCTGCTGTATTTATATAAATATTGATAGGAAAAATAAGGAATAATAATTTAGAACTATTGGCTCCTTGCAATATATTTTGTCATGTGACACAATCCGTTAACGGTTTACAGATGCAGTTCTTCTGACATTTCTATACACATATGTTTGAATACATGAGTACATTTAGAGTCCTTTTTCACCAATAACACCTTCTGAAATGTTTCTTTTTGTGATAGGCAAAATGGCAGTTCCTCCAACATATGCAGATCTTGGAAAATCAGCAAAGGACATTTTCAATAAGGGATATGGTAAGTGAAAGCAAGATAAAAGACCATTTCATACATGTGTATTTATAGACCCTTAGAGCAGTGGTTCCCAACCTGGGGGGCGCCAAATATCGCAGGGGGGGTGCCAGGCCTCAGATGATTTGAGGCCAAATATCATATTTAGACTTTTTTTTTTACATATAATTGTAAGGCAATACATGATTGTCGCAACTTCCAACAGGAGTCATTTAGGGGGGCTCTTGAGAAAAAAGGTTGGGAACCCCTGCCTTAGAGGACAGGTCGGCCCAGTAAGTAGTTTCTCACTGTAATTTTTCTTTGCAGGTTTTGGACTGGTTAAGCTTGATGTGAAGACAAAGTCTACAAGTGGAGTGGTGAGTTTAACTGTTGCTATTAATATACAATAATGCATAGCAGGTATTTTAAGCTGATTTGAGATTATCACAGATCTACCGTTATCAACGTAAATGTTGGCCTCTTAAGTATCACGAAAGTAGCGTTCAAAACTGCCAGAAATGAATTCAAGGTCATTGAGAAACATTATTTGTCTATCAGAGAGCACTGGCAAGTGCTGATTTAGTACATATTTTGGTAATGGTGAAATATTTTAGAATAATTTTCATGTTGTGTGTTTATGTTTAAACATTAATTTCAGCTGATATTAACATCTCTGACAATATTTGTATTTGACTCGTACTGTTTTTACTGTCTGCAAGTAGCATTAATGCCCTCTTTTATTACACTTTAGGAGTTCAAAACGTCCGGCTCATCCAATGTAGACACCAGCAAGGTCACCGGAACCCTGGAAACCAAGTACAAGTGGGCTGAGTACGGGCTGACGTTCACAGAGAAGTGGACCACAGAAAACACACTTGGCACTGAGATCTGTGTTGAGGATCAGGTACATTAAAAACTCTGCTATGTTGCTGATCATCCTACTAATGCAAAACCCCTGAAATGAATGAGACTGATTGACTTATCTCTTTTGTAGATCACCAAAGGACTGAAACTCACTTTTGACACTACATTTTCACCAAATACTGGGTAAGCTGTTATGTTTGTTGTAATATCATGACGTACAATCATTGTGTAAAGAACAGCTTTTGTTCACTTCCTCACTTTTGTTTTTAAATTATTTTGCAGCAAGAAGAGCGGCAAGGTCAAGACGGCTTACAAAAGGGGAATACGTTAATGTTGGTGTTGATGTGGATCTGGATTTCGCTGGACCTACCATCCATGGATCTGGAGTGGCCGGCTACGAGGGCTGGCTGGCTGGCTACCAGATGACCTTTGACTCAGCCAAATCAAAGATGACCCAGAGTAACTTTTCTGTTGGTTACAAGACCGGAGACTTCCAGCTCCACACCAATGTGTAAGTCATTTTTTACAACAAATATTTGAACCAAGCTTAATGAATAACTTACAAATAGCTTTCATGTGTATTGATCATGAGGTTATTTGTGAGAGGAAAAGGTTTGAAAAAAATCCTGACATGCAACTGATGGTGCAATTTTCTGCTATTTTTACCACTCAGAAATGATGGTTCAGAGGTTTGGTGGATCCATTTTCCAGAAGGTTAACGACAACTTGGAGACTGCTGTGAATCTCGCCTGGAAAGCAGGAAGCAACGGCACTCGCTTTGGAATTGCTGCAAAATACCAGTTAGACTCCAGTTCCTCCATATCTGTAAGTGTCGCCTTTTATTCCCAAAGGAAGTTATTTCCCACCATTTTTGACAGCAGGGTGTCTCAGACATGTACAAAAAAAAGAAGCTTGATAGGACATTTTGTAAATGTACATATTTTTCCTTTGTTCTTTTGTTGCTTGCATACATTTGAAGTACATCCGATTATATCAAGTGCTATCTGAACACTCTTAATATTGGATAAGTGATTTTAATTGCTTTTCTCTAGGCTAAGGTGAATAATGCCAGTTTGGTGGGAATTGGATACACTCAGACCCTTCGGCCTGGTAAGGACCATCCCATTATACAATAATAAAACACAATAGACCTCTTTTCAGTGAATTACAAATATCTATGCATTTCATTTTTCTGTCAGGTATGAAACTGATCCTCTCGGCACTCGTGGATGGGAAGAGCATCAATGCTGTGTGGTCACAAAGTTGGTCTGGGCCTGGAGCTGGAGGCATGAGGACCTGCTTCTCCATTTTGAAGAAGAGAAATATTAGAGTCGAAGCCAAAACTAAAAGAAGGCCCAGTTCTCTATCACTGTTAGAATGGAACCCTTTCCACCAGCCTCTTTTTTAATGTGGTACACCTTACTAGTCATGTTTCAATTACATGTGTTTATCACTTACGCCTTCTGCCAATATATCCTCCACTAGGTGCATTATGTTCAGGTATGGTTTCAGAAAACAAACTTATGTTGCTGATGTGTGATGTATATCTGAGATGTTAATTTGCACAGTAGAATACATATTTATTCACAACTCTTTCTCCTCTGTTTTATTTGCACATTTTATTTATATTTTAGTAGTGCTGTTCTATAAGTTGGAAGTTTAACTCCCAAATAAATATGCTTATCAAAATCTCAGCCAATTTAGTGGCTGAGATCACTTATCTCTAGAGGCTTAATTGTGCTGCTGTGTGATGAGTTTGAGACCTCTGCTACCTAAAGCTGCTTTTTAGTTTGCGAGACAATGCTAAATGGATTTTCTTTTCCTCAGTGTGGCTCGAGTGAAAGAATATCTTGTGAATCTTCAAACATTTCTTTCCCATTTATGAGGACTGTGACACAAATCAGGAAGCTGTTTGTGTGTTGGCGTGTGTCTAACCTTTGCAATAAATTCCTGAAATCAACCTTCATTGCCTCCTGTTATTTGAAAATAATAGTGGGAATATGGTTATAAAGACAATTTAGTTTAACAATGAAACTAAAACAAGTGGCATGGAGATTATTTATTGAAATACAAATGTAATTTAACTGAAATGCTGTCTCGTAACGTAACAAATTATTAAGCTATACAGATTATGAAGTAATACATGCGCCAGCTTCCACAACATGTCCCATAAAAAGGATATGCAGTGTTCTAGAGGTAATGCCCACTACCTATGAATCATTGTATTCATCAGACGTCTTTCTATAGTTTTATAGCTAGTGTGAGCCCATCTCCTATGGTTAGCATACTCAGGTTGATGCGAGCGTCTCGGTGCAACTTCTTGTTCAGCTTGTCGATAGCCACAGTGTCTTGGTCGTCAGGAGATGGATTCACTACCTTTCCCCCCACAACACCTGCAGAAAAAATAAATAAACAGGTTTAGAGGATTAGCGGTCTGCAAATATCCTACTCCAATTTAATGTCTTTGTGAAGGCCCTACATTGTCGATGGCGATGACGCCCCCTTTCCTCAACAGCTGCAGAGATTTTTCGTAGTAGTTCTCGTAGTTTACTTTGTCTGCATCGATGAAGGCAAAGTCAAATGTTTCAGCCTGGCCATCTGACAAGAGATCATCTGAAATAAATAAAAGAGAACATAAATTACAAGTCAAGTTAACATTATAATGAAACTATATGAAAAATATTATTGCTTACTGGCCAGGCATAGTAATCATTACATATACTGGTTACTAAAGTAACCAGTATAGGTGACGTGCAACAACATTAACCTTTCTGTTGGTCACTTGTTAGCAGACCCTTCACACGATGGCAGAGTGAACAGGTACAGGCAGGGCCCATAATGATAGCCCTATAGTTTAAATCTACTACCCACACATGGAAATGGGTTACTTTTAAAAAAAAAAAAAAAAATGTATTTAGGAACCTATCCATGTGATTTTTAGTGGGGGTCGACTTCAAATCCTCTATGGGGGTCCAGGGGCATGCCCCCCCGGTAAGATTTTATTTTGGAGTTAAATGCATCAATGGTGCATTTTGAGGGGGAAATAAAGAGACTAGATCTATGGAAACACCTATATTAAACAGAACTGTATACATTTCAATAATCATAAAATCATGGCCATAACCAATACCATACCATTTCCAATATGAAAAAAACACTGAAACTTGTTTATTAATTTATTTTTGGTTCATTTATAGTTGTGAGTGTGTCTGTGCTCCTGAATCAGCCTCTCCTGTCTCCCTCATCTCCTCCTCTTTGAGGCAGCAGCAAAGACTAGTTTTCTCTCAACAAGTTTTAAAAGTGTATCTTACCTTTTTTCACCCAGTTAACTTTTTATTTATTTATTCATGCATATTTTACTAATCACATTACATTTCATTTAGCTGACGCTTTTATCCAAAGCGACTTATAATGACCGATAACAGGGACATTCTCCCTGGAGTAACTAAGGGCTAATTGACTTACTCAAGGGCACACTAGTGGTGGTGTTCCTCGCGGGATTTGAACTCACAGCCTTCCAATCTTCAGCCCACCTCGCTATCCATTAGATCAATCACTACCCTCTCAAATGGAAATATGTGTTTACATAAATGGTGACCACACTGTTTGAGACCCACTGAGAACTTAGACTAAGTTAACTATCTAAACACTCAAGAGTCCTTTACCTCACCTGAGCTGAGGTTATCCCGAGCATGAATGACACAGAGACCAATCAAGGGCTTTGATTTATGATCTGTATGACAGTGGCCATGTCGGCAGGCCACATCATGTGGACAGCCAGTCACCCTGTGTGAGGCAGGCCACTTAACAGGCCAGAAGGAGGCGAGATCAGTGCAAGGGAGCGAGGGATCATTGTCCACAAGTTAATCGATCGCAGATGGCGTCGTGGTCACGGACGAATAAAAATAAAAAATTATTAAAAAATTATATATAAAAAAAACAAACCTAAATGGGTCGCGAAATATACTTGGGCGGCCGTTAATATACCTGGGCGGGCCGCCCAAGTATAGTCTATGTGTGGGAAACCCTGCAATTGGAATCCAGGTGAGTGTAAACCTTAGCCGTTTTATGCTATTAAATGCTACATTCAGGTAGCTAACTATGTGCTATATTTGCAGGTAACCCCAGCTGTGTTACTTAGCATTTGACTAGCTTAGATGAATATGTTAAGCCAAAACGCAGCTGCTCGCAATCTGGACCTGATTGTCAAATGGTAATTAAGGAAATTGATTTCAGCTGTAAGATTCTACACTTGAAATAGTGACACTTACTGTCACAATTGCGAGGGAAACCATTTAAGAAACACGGTGGAGTTGCATTGTGCATTTTTCACCTAAAGGTTTAGCTGCATATTTTTTAATTTTATTTAAGTGAATCTCACCTGCGTTGCGGTTGTTTTTAATTGTTGTGGTATGGTTCTTTTTCGCTTTATTAAATTGCTCTAAACTGTCAGGGATCTTTACTGCCCCCTGTGGCGGGCAGGCGAAAAACAGTTGGTGGCAAGTTTTATTAAAGCAATTGTTTTGGGTTTGCTATAGAAAATACTGTAGCTAATGATGAAGACTGGTTGTTTGGCAAAGTAACTTTATGACCTTTTAAGCCATTATTAGCTGTCATTAATGTGAAATGCAATTCATCCTATTTGTTATATCAGACAAATTAAAGTTATTCAAATAAAAGTATCAATGTACCCAGAGTTTTCAGAGCTGGCTGTATGCGCAGATCAATTTTCTGTTCGACCCCAGCCTGGAAAAAGAACAAGGATCATTTCAAAACTGAGTGCAGCGGATACATTGTCAGATGAAAGGTTATTTATGCAGTACATGAACATATTTGTACATGCATGATGTAGTTATTCTATTTTTTTCAATGGTTTTACAAGCATGACATTGTTTACAATAACCTATTTTTTTTTTTTCTGGATGAATCAAAATAAGATACAGGCAGAGGGATATGGGACTGGATACAGCTGATTGTATGTTTACATATTGTACATGAGCTTAAGTATCCCAAATGCACTAGAATACAATAATCTATACGAAGTTCAAGCATGTAAACAGATATTTCACAAAAAAGTCAAAGTGAAATTATTAACTGTGACCAACTTGAAAGTCATGAAATTAAATTCTGAAGGTGATGTTGATTAAATCATTTAAAACATGATGAGTGTATGATTATGAAATGACTTGGCAGACAGGTTCAGTATTTGTCCTTTATCACACAAAAGACTGACAGATACTGAAGGAATTCTGCTTCACATGCAGATGCACAAAAGTGCATCAAACAGTGCTGCCATCTATTACCTGTGGTGTAAGAAAATCCTCTGCACTGATCAGCACTTTGCAATATAGGAACAATACAGCAGTATTACAAATCATATACTTTACTCTATCATAATACAGTGCTTTGACATAGATGTGAACAGTACCTCTTTCCAGAAGGGTTTGCCAATGTTGGTGTAGTCTTCGCTGACATCACATGCCACAATAACTCCATCATCGGGCAAAGTCAGTGCAATGCTTAGTGTTTGTAACCTGTGTATACTCCTGCAATGAGAGGGCACTCAAATCAGCACAATGGATGACGACAGAAAGGACAAAATTAACACTTTTGGAAAAAATGTAAATTATTATATTCTGTTTCTGTACAGGCAGTGTGATTACATGAACTCCAGTTTCTTTGTTGCGGTCATGAAATGACATTTATGCACAATATGCTTTTCTTTATGTAAACAAATTTCAATTGCTTTACAGCTAATATAAATGTAATTCTCTGCAGCAACCCAATTCCTCCTAGAAACTTGGCTTCTTGTGTGCATTAAAAAGGTACTTTACTGGAGTCTGAAGATGTTAAGGATTGTTGAATATCAATCCTGAGAGATGTATGCATTACAGAGACTAGGTGTGATGTTAAGTCTGAGGCCCTTACCAATCTCTAATGCTTTCTTGGTTTTAATAAGCTTTGCCATATTAGCCATGAACTGCGACTGCTCGCAGGCGACCATCATGATGTTCCAGGAGTGTTCCATTGTCCTCTGAAAGCAATAAGCAGTTGTGAAACTAGGGGTGGGCGATATTGAAAAATATGTATCACGATATTTTCAGGCAGTATCACGATAGACGATATATATATCACGATATTTTTTCATGTCGGTTATTATGGTTATTTTTCAAGTTACTTAACAGTACAAGCACCTACAAGGTAACAGAAACTAAAACAAAAAGGAGTAACAGACCAAAATAGCATTTCAAGCTGGTTTTATTTCAGAAATGAAACCCTGAATGAACAAGTGAGCAGTGAACATCAATAAACATGAAAAGGAGGGTAAAACATAACTAAGTAAAACATAAAACATCAATGAGGAAAAGTCAGTGCCAAACAATTAAAATGTAAACTTTAGAGTAGACTTGAAGTGTAATAAAAGACTTTAGCATAACTGAAGGGAAAAACATAAAACGTCACAGCGTCAGTTATGTCTTTCCACCGTTTGCTAGTCTTTTCATAAGGAGCCCCTTTAGGAAATGCCTGCCCTATGGTTGCTCGCTGCAAAGAAAGGGGGCGGGGACTTTGGGAGCGTGTCAAACAACTCGGCCTGAACGAAAGCAGAGGTGCGCTGACATTGTGAAATCGATCGGGCTTGATATATGGTGAAATTAAAATCAGTAGGTGAGGCTGGGGGAGCAGGAGGGGAAGAGGCTCTCCATCCGCTGTCATAGCCCCCTGCGCCGCGCACGGAGAGCCTCTTCCCCTCCCGCTATTTTTTTTTTTATCACGATAGGACGATATCTCTGAAAAGCATATCGTGGAGACCTAATATCGTCACGACGATATATATCGTCATATCGCCCACCCCTATGTGAAACATGATTTTATGATATAAGTGCTTTAATTGTGACCGAACACATCCGTACTCAGTATACTGAGATGTGCTTACCAGTCTCAGTTTTTTCAGGGCTGGATGCTCTCTCATAGAGTTGTTGAGAACATACTGCATCAGTGGGTTGTCTTTTCCCTCACCGTGACTTTTGAAGATGCTCATTCTGGTAGATTTCCTTTCCCTGAGGACAAACATGAAACAATTATAAGGATTTTAAGAGCATGATGTCATTCAACTTACCATCCAGCTTATGCATCGTTCAGGAAACTGAAGTCTGGTCCACTTAATGTACAGTAGTTATAACTTATTTGATTTAGATAAGAACTCAAGAATAAAACTTGAATGATCTCAGTGGGTTAATGCAATTATTGCAGCAGCAGTCACAGATCCAGATTTGAAGACTGGAAATTGTAAAGCAATAAGTATCTTTATCTTGGAGAACATACAATGACTAAGTCTAGACTAACACATGGGGGTGACCGTGTCTTTTGTACCTACTCATTCAAAGGCTTTGCAGTTTAGTATTTACCATTATTATCAGGGTCTATAGGAGCTGGAAAGTGAATGATAAGAGGGAGACTTTGTACCGGGTATTTGTAGAACTCAGTAAACCCTCTACATTACACCCTGAGGTTGAACATTTGGATTACCATGATGATCTTTCCTAGTTCCAACAGCTAACACACTACATTAATGTAACCATTTGCTTGTGTTTTTCTATCCATGTACAGTACTACTAATGCACAGGATTTAACGCTTAACTGTAACATTAGTCAAGACTCGTATATAGGTCACTCATTAAAAAATCTTTATTCTATAACACATAGGTGTGAGCAAGCTCTCGGATTGTTCAATAGGCATGTTTGATTCCACGATCAAACAACGGTCAAATAGAACGTGCCTTTTCACAACAAGTCAGTATCCCTCCGCGTCTGAGAAAAACGGTATACCGTTGGGCCTAAAAGCAAACTGC